>NW_024057799.1:12500-86611 GCF_016432855.1 Salvelinus namaycush | reverse complement strand
GGAGGAGTGGTGTTGATTATAGTCGACAGTATGGAGGAGTGGTGTTGATTATAGTCGACAGTATGGAGGAGTGGTGTTGATTATAGTCGACAGTATGGAGGAGTGGTGTTGATTATAGTCGACAGTATGGAGGAGTGGTGGAGTGGTGTTGATTATAGTCGACAGTATGGTGGAGTGGTGGAGTGGTGTTGATTATAGTCGACAGTATGGAGGAGTGGTGGAGTGGTGTTGATTATAGTCGACAGTATGGAGGAGTGGTGGAGTGGTGTTGATTATAGTCGACAGTATGGAGGAGTGGTGTTGATTATAGTCGACAGTATGGAGGAGTGGTGTTGATTATAGTCGACAGTATGGAGGAGTGGTGTTGATTATAGTCGACAGTATGGAGGAGTGGTGTTGATTATAGTCGACAGTATGGAGGAGTGGTGTTGATTATAGTCGACAGTATGGAGGAGTGGTGGAGTGGTGTTGATTATAGTCGACAGTATGGAGGATAGTCGACAGTATGGAGGAGTGGAGGAGTGGTGTTGATTATAGTCGACAGTATGGAGGAGTGGTGTTGATTATAGTCGACAGTATGGAGGAGTGAAAGTGTAAGGGTCCTGTGTTTCGCTGGTGTAGAGAGACAAGCGCAGGACAGCAGATATGAGTAAACAACGTACTTTACTCAAAATGACAAAAATACAAAGCCACATGGCGAGCCCACAAAAATGGATCGATGTACAAAAAACAATCACTCACAAAGAAAACATGGGGAACAGAGGGTTAAATAATAAACACGTAATTGGTTGAGTGAAGCCAGGTGTGGAAGACAAAGACAGAACAAATGGAAAATGAAAGGTGGTGTTCGGCGGTGACGTCGACCGCCGAACGCCGCCTGAACAAGGAGATGGACCGACTTCGGCGGAAGTCGTGACAGAAAGAGTGGTGTTGATTCTAGTCAACAGTATGGAGGAGTGGAGGTGTTGATTCTAGAAGACAGTATGGAGGAGTGGAGGTGTTAATTCTAGAATACAGTATGGAGGAGTGGAGGTGTTGATTCTGGAAGACTGTATGGAGGAGTGGAGGTGTTAATTCCTGTAGACAGTATGGAGGAGTGGAGGTGTTAATTCTAGAAGACAGTATGGAGGAGTGGAGGTGTTGATTCTGGAAGACTGTATGGAGGAATGAAAGAGTGGAGGTGTTAATTCTAGAAGACAGTATGGAGGAGTGGAGGTGTTAATTCCTGTAGACAGTATGGAGGAGTGGAGGTGTTGATTCTAGAAGACAGTATGGAGGAGTGGAGGTGTTAATTCCTGTAGACAGTATGGAGGAGTGGAGGTGTTGATTCTAGAAGACAGTATGGAGGAGTGGAGGTGTTAATTCCTGTAGACAGTATGGAGGAGTGGAGGTGTTGATTCTAGAAGACAGTATGGAGGAGTGGAGGTGTTAATTCCTGTAGACAGTATGGAGGAGTGGAGGTGTTAATTCTAGAAGACAGTATGGAGGAGTGGAGGTGTTAATTCCTGTAGACAGTATGGAGGAGTGGAGGTGTTGATTCTAGAAGACAGTATGGAGGAGTGGAGGTGTTAATTCCTGTAGACAGTATGGAGGAGTGGAGGTGTTAATTCTAGAAGACAGTATGGAGGAGTGGAGGTGTTGATTCTAGAAGACAGTATGGAGGAGTGGAGGTGTTGATTCTAGAAGACAGTATGGAGGAGTGGAGGTGTTAATTCTAGAATACAGTATGGAGGAGTGGAGGTGTTAATTCTAGAAGACAGTATGGAGGAGTGGAGGTGTTAATTCTAGAATACAGTATGGAGGAGTGGAGGTGTTAATTCTAGAAGACTGTATGGAGGAGTGGAGGTGTTAATTCTAGAAGACAGTATTGAGGAGTGGAGGTGTTGATTCCTGTAGACAGTATGGAGGAGTGGAGGTGTTGATTCTAGTAGACAGTATGGAGGAGTGGAGGTGTTGATTGCAGAAGACACTATGGAGGAGTGGAGGTGTTGATTCTAGAAGACTGTATGGAGGAATGAAAGAGTGGAGGTGTTAATTCTAGAAGACAGTATGGAGGAGTGGAGGTGTTAATTCTAGTAGACAGTATGGAGGAGTGGAGGTGTTAATTCTAGTAGACAGTATGGAGGAGTGGAGGTGTTGATTGCAGAAGACACTATGGAGGAGTGGAGGTGTTGATTCTAGAAGACTGTATGGAGGAATGAAAGAGTGGAGGTGTTAATTCTAGTAGACAGTATGGAGGAGTGGAGGTGTTAATTCTAGAAGACAGTATGGAGGAGTGGAGGTGTTAATTCTAGTAGACAGTATGGAGGAGTGGAGGTGTTGATTGCAGAAGACACTATGGAGGAGTGGAGGTGTTGATTCTAGAAGACTGTATGGAGGAATGAAAGAGTGGAGGTGTTAATTCTAGTAGACAGTATGGAGGAGTGGAGGTGTTAATTCTAGAAGACAGTATGGAGGAGTGGAGGTGTTAATTCTAGTAGACAGTATGGAGGAGTGGAGGTGTTGATTGCAGAAGACACTATGGAGGAGTGGAGGTGTTAATTCTAGAAGACTGTCTGGAGGAGTGGAGGTGTTAATTCTAGAAGACAGTATGGAGGAGTGGAGGTGTTGATTGCAGAAGACACTATGGAGGAGTGGAGGTGTTGATTCTAGAAGACTGTATGGAGGAATGAAAGAGTGGAGGTGTTAATTCTAGAAGACAGTATGGAGGAGTGGAGGTGTTGATTCTAGAAGACAGTATGGAGGAGTGGAGGTGTTGATTCTGGAAGACTGTATGGAGGAGTGGAGGTGTTAATTCTAGAAGACAGTATGGAGGAGTGGAGGTGTTGATTCTAGAAGACAGTATGGAGGAGTGGAGGTGTTGATTGCAGAAGACACTATGGAGGAGTGGAGGTATTGATTCTAGAAGACTGTATGGAGGAATGAAAGAGTGGAGGTGTTAATTCTAGAAGACAGTATGGAGGAGTGGAGGTGTTGATTCTAGAAGACAGTATGGAGGAGTGGAGGTGTTGATTCTAGAAGACAGTATGGAGGAGTGGAGGTGTTGATTGCAGAAGACACTATGGAGGAGTGGAGGTGTTGATTGCAGAAGACACTATGGAGGAGTGGAGGTGTTGATTCTAGAAGACTGTATGGAGGAGTGGAGGTGTTAATTCTAGAAGACAGTATGGAGGAGTGGAGGTGTTGATTCTAGAAGACTGTATGGAGGAGTGGAGGTGTTAATTCTAGAAGACAGTATGGAGGAGTGGAGGTGTTGATTCTAGAAGACTGTATGGAGGAGTGGAGGTGTTAATTCTAGAAGACAGTATGGAGGAGTGGAGGTGTTGATTCTAGAAGACAGTATGGAGGAGTGGAGGTGTTAATTCTAGAAGACAGTATGGAGGAGTGGAGGTGTTGATTCTAGAAGACTGTATGGAGGAGTGGAGGTGTTAATTCTAGAAGACAGTATGGAGGAGTGGAGGTGTTGATTCTAGAAGACTGTATGGAGGAGTGGAGGTGTTAATTCTAGAAGACAGTATGGAGGAGTGGAGGTGTTGATTGCAGAAGAAACTATGGAGGAGTGGAGGTATTGATTCTAGAAGACTGTATGGAGGAATGAAAGAGTGGAGGTGTTAATTCTAGAAGACTGTATGGAGGAGTGGAGGTGTTGATTCTAGAAGACTGTATGGAGGAGTGGAGGTGTTAATTCTAGTAGACAGTATGGAGGAGTGGAGGTGTTGATTGCAGAAGACACTATGGAGGAGTGGAGGTGTTGATTCTAGAAGACTGTATGGAGGAATGAAAGAGTGGAGGTGTTAATTCTAGTAGACAGTATGGAGGAGTGGAGGTGTTAATTCTAGAAGACAGTATGGAGGAGTGGAGGTGTTAATTCTAGTAGACAGTATGGAGGAGTGGAGGTGTTGATTGCAGAAGACACTATGGAGGAGTGGAGGTGTTGATTCTAGAAGACTGTATGGAGGAATGAAAGAGTGGAGGTGTTAATTCTAGTAGACAGTATGGAGGAGTGGAGGTGTTAATTCTAGAAGACAGTATGGAGGAGTGGAGGTGTTAATTCTAGTAGACAGTATGGAGGAGTGGAGGTGTTGATTGCAGAAGACACTATGGAGGAGTGGAGGTGTTAATTCTAGAAGACTGTCTGGAGGAGTGGAGGTGTTAATTCTAGAAGACAGTATGGAGGAGTGGAGGTGTTGATTGCAGAAGACACTATGGAGGAGTGGAGGTGTTGATTCTAGAAGACTGTATGGAGGAATGAAAGAGTGGAGGTGTTAATTCTAGAAGACAGTATGGAGGAGTGGAGGTGTTGATTCTAGAAGACAGTATGGAGGAGTGGAGGTGTTGATTCTGGAAGACTGTATGGAGGAGTGGAGGTGTTAATTCTAGAAGACAGTATGGAGGAGTGGAGGTGTTGATTCTAGAAGACAGTATGGAGGAGTGGAGGTGTTGATTGCAGAAGACACTATGGAGGAGTGGAGGTATTGATTCTAGAAGACTGTATGGAGGAATGAAAGAGTGGAGGTGTTAATTCTAGAAGACAGTATGGAGGAGTGGAGGTGTTGATTCTAGAAGACAGTATGGAGGAGTGGAGGTGTTGATTCTAGAAGACAGTATGGAGGAGTGGAGGTGTTGATTGCAGAAGACACTATGGAGGAGTGGAGGTGTTGATTGCAGAAGACACTATGGAGGAGTGGAGGTGTTGATTCTAGAAGACTGTATGGAGGAGTGGAGGTGTTAATTCTAGAAGACAGTATGGAGGAGTGGAGGTGTTGATTCTAGAAGACTGTATGGAGGAGTGGAGGTGTTAATTCTAGAAGACAGTATGGAGGAGTGGAGGTGTTGATTCTAGAAGACTGTATGGAGGAGTGGAGGTGTTAATTCTAGAAGACAGTATGGAGGAGTGGAGGTGTTGATTCTAGAAGACAGTATGGAGGAGTGGAGGTGTTAATTCTAGAAGACAGTATGGAGGAGTGGAGGTGTTGATTCTAGAAGACTGTATGGAGGAGTGGAGGTGTTAATTCTAGAAGACAGTATGGAGGAGTGGAGGTGTTGATTCTAGAAGACTGTATGGAGGAGTGGAGGTGTTAATTCTAGAAGACAGTATGGAGGAGTGGAGGTGTTGATTGCAGAAGAAACTATGGAGGAGTGGAGGTATTGATTCTAGAAGACTGTATGGAGGAATGAAAGAGTGGAGGTGTTAATTCTAGAAGACTGTATGGAGGAGTGGAGGTGTTGATTCTAGAAGACTGTATGGAGGAGTGGAGGTGTTAATTCTAGAAGACAGTATGGAGGAGTGGATTGGTTGATTCTAGAAGACAGTATGGAGGAGTGGAGGTGTTAATTCTAGAAGACAGTATGGAGGAGTGGAGGTGTTGATTCTAGAAGATAGTATGGAGGAGTGGAGGTGTTAATTCTAGAAGACAGTATGGAGGAGTGGAGGTGTTGATTCTAGAAGACTGTCTGGAGGAGTGGAGGTGTTAATTCTAGAAGACAGTATGGAGGAGTGGAGGTGTTAATTCTAGTAGACAGTATGGAGGAGTGTAGGTGTTATTTCTAGAAGACAGTATGGAGGAGTGAAAGAGTGTTGATTCTGGAAGACAGTATGGAGGAGTGGAGGTGTTGATTCTAGAAGACAGTATGGAGGAGTGGAGGTGTTGATTCTAGAAGACTATATGGAGGAGTGAAAGAGTGGTGTTGATTATAGTTGACAGTATGGAGGAGTAAAAGAGTGGAGGTGTTGATTATAGTTGACAGTATGGAGGAGTGAAAGAGATGTGTTGATTCTAGTCAACAGTATGGAGGAGTGGTGGAGTGGAGGTGTTGATTCTAGAAGACATTACAGAGGAGTGGAGGTGTTGACTCTAGAAGACATTACAGAGGAGAGGTGTTGATTCTAGTCGCCAGTATGGAGGAGTGAAAGAGTGGTGTTGATTATAGTCGACAGTATGGAGGAGTGAAAGAGTGGTGTTGACTATAGTCGACAGTATGGAGGAGTGAAAGAGTGGTGTTGACTATAGTCGACAGTATGGAGGAGTGAAAGAGTGGTGTTGATTCTAGTCAACAGTATGGAGGAGTGGTGGAGTGTAGGTGTTGATTCTAGAAGACATTACAGAGGAGTGGAGGTGTTGACTCTAGAAGACAGTACGGAGGAGTGGATGGGTTGATGCTAGTCAACAGTATGGAGGAATGAAAGAGTGGAGGTGTTGATTATAGTTGACAGTATGGAGGAGTGAATGATTGGAGGTGTTGATTCTAGTCGACAGTATGGAGG
Organism: Salvelinus namaycush; assembly: GCF_016432855.1. NCBI lineage: Eukaryota > Metazoa > Chordata > Actinopteri > Salmoniformes > Salmonidae > Salvelinus > Salvelinus namaycush. The sequence continues at coordinate 80,346 of NW_024057799.1, read as the reverse complement.
AGTGAATGATTGGAGGTGTTGATTCTAGTTGACAGTATGGAGGAGTGGAGGTTTTGATTCTAGAAGACAGTATGGCGGAGTGGAGGTGTTGATTCTAGAAGACAGTATGGCAGAGTGGAGGTGTAGACATTTTCGTTAAGACGTTGGCATATCTATGATAAAAAATAGTAGAGGTTTTACATTCGGAGATCTTTTGTATCTCAATAGTAAAACCTCTTCGCTTTTTAGTCGTAGATATGGTTAGCTACTAAACAGCAAGCTACAACGTTACAAACAGACCCCTAAAGCTAGGTATACAAGCAAAAGTTAGCACATGACTGGAGTTGGCTATGTAGCTAGCCGAGCGAATGCTAACTTGCTATACGCATCACCTAGCAATCGTAACTTGTTAGCAAACGTGTAACATCAGCAAATGTAAATAATTATACTAGCTAGCCGTGTAGCATAATTGACAAGGGTTGACATTGGTTATAATTATGACTTCGGATGCATTTCAATCTCACAAAATTAGAGGCATGACGCAAGATAGGATTCCAAACGGATGTAAATAACAAGTATTACATATCCAGCTAGCTAGCTAAGTTTACTAGCAAATAGTGAGGAGAAAGAATTGTTGTAAATCTCTACAACTGAAGCTGGTTTTACGATAAAAATATTGTCCTAAGCATGCCTGATAGACATGGCTGTAGGTAGATACTGTCTGCCTACCTACCTAGGCTCATTTGTACAGTCTGGTTACTGTGCAAAGGTTGAAGATTATGCCATATTTCATTGTATTAGGCTAGATATTGTTGTAAATGTAATCTCTGTGCCTGTATGCATTTTCAACAAGTCTAACCTCATGTTGATTTTATGCTGTTGTTCAAACTGTACAATAGAGTATCATTTTGCGGGTGCGGTTGTCTTACAGACAATACCATGTGGTGAATTTTTTTATTTCTTTATTTATTTTATTTCACCTTTATTTAACCAGGTAGGCTAGTTGAGAACAAGTTCTCATTTACAACTGCGACCTGGCCAAGATAAAGCAAAGCAGTGTGAACAGACAACAATACAGAGTTACACATGGAGTAAACAATAAACAAGTCAATAACATAGTAGGAAAAAAAGAAAAAAAAGAGAATCTATATACAATGTGTGCAAAAGGCATGAGGAGGTAGGCAATAAATAGGCCATAGGAGCGAATAATTACAATTTAGCAGGTTAACACTGGGGTGATAAATCATCAGATGATCATGTGCAAGTAGAGATACTGGTGTGCAAAAGAGCAGAAAAGTAAATAAATAAAAACAGTATGGGGATGAGGCAGGTAAATTGGGTGGGCTATATACCGATGGACTATGTACAGCTGCAGCGATCGGTTAGCTGCTCAGATAGCAGATGTTTAAAGTTGTTGAGGGAGATAAAAGTCTCCAACTTCAGAGATTTTTGCAATTCGTTCCAGTCGCAGGCAGCAGAGAACTGGAAGGAAAGGCGGCCAAATGAGGTTTTGGCTTTAGGGATGATCAGTGAGATACACCTGCTGGAGCGCGTGCTACGGGTGGGTGTAGCCATCGTGACCAGTGAACTGAGATAAGGCGGCGCTTTACCTAGCATAGCCTTGTAGATGACCTGGAACCAGTGGGTCTGACGACGAACATGTAGCGAGGGCCAGCCGACTAGAGCATACAGGTCGCAGTGGTGGGTGGTATAAGGTGCTTTAGTAACAAAACGGATGGCACTGTGATAAACTGCATCCAGTTTGCTGAGTAGAGTATTGGAAGCTATTTTGTAGATGACATCGCCGAAGTCGAGGATCGGTAGGATAGTCAGTTTTACTAGGGTAAGTTTGGCGGCGTGAGTGAAGGAGGCTTTGTTGCGAAATAGAAAGCCGACTCTAGATTTGATTTTGGATTGGAGATGTTTGATATGAGTCTGGAAGGAGAGTTTGCAGTCTAGCCAGACACCTAGGTACTTATAGATGTCCACATATTCTAGGTCGGAACCATCCAGGGTGGTGATGCTAGTCGGGCGTGCGGGTGCAGGCAGCGACCGGTTGAAAAGCATGCATTTGAATTTACTAGCGTTTAAGAGCAGTTGGAGGCCACGGAAGGAGTGTTGTATGGCATTGAAGCTCGTTTGGAGGTTAGATAGCACAGTGTCCAAGGAAGGGCCAGAAGTATACAGAATGGTGTCGTCTGCGTAGAGGTGGAACAGGGAATCGCCCGCAGCAAGAGCAACATCATTGATATATACAGAGAAAAGAGTCGGCCCGAGAATTGAACCCTGTGGTACCCCCATAGAGACTGCCAGAGGACCGGACAACATGCCCTCCGATTTGACACACTGAACTCTGTCTGGGAAGTAGTTGGTGAACCAGGCAAGGCAGTCATTAGAAAAACCGAGGCTACTGAGTCTGCCGATAAGAATATGGTGATTGACAGAGTCGAAAGCCTTGGCCAGGTCGATGAAGACTGCTGCACAGTACTGTCTTTTATCGATGGCGGTTATGATATCGTTTAGTACCTTGAGCGTGGCTGAGGTGCACCCGTGACCGGCTCGGAAACCGGATTGCACAGCGGAGAAGGTACGGTGGGATTCGAGATGGTCAGTGATCTGTTTGTTGACTTGGCTTTCGAAGACCTTAGATAGGCAGGGCAGGATGGATATAGGTCTGTAAGAGTTTGGATCCAGGGTGTCTCCCCCTTTGAAGAGGGGGATGACCGCGGCAGCTTTCCAATCCTTGGGGATCTCAGATGATACGAAGGAGAGGTTGAACAGGCTGGTAATAGGGGGTGCGACAATGGCGGCGGACAGTTTCAGAAATAGGGGTCCAGATTGTCAAGCCCAGCTGATTTGTATGGGTCCAGGTTTTGCAGCTCTTTCAGAACATCTGCTATCTGGATTTGGGTAAAGGAGAAGCTGGGGAGGCTTGGGCGAGTAGCAGCGGGGGGGGGGGGGGGGGGGCGGAGCTGTTGGCCAAGGTTGGAGTAGCCAGGAGGAAGGCATGGCCAGCCGTTGAGAAATGCTTGTTGAAGTCTTCGATTATCACGGATTTATCGGTGGTGACCGTGTTACCTAGCCTCAGTGCAGTGGGCAGCTGGGAGGAGGTGCTCTTGTTCTCCATGGACTTTACAGTGTCCCAGAACTTTTTGGAGTTAGAGCTACAGGATGCAAATTTCTGCTTGAAAAAGCTGGCCTTTGCTTTCCTGACTGACTGCGTGTATTGGTTCCTGACTTCCCTGAACAGTTGCATATCGCGGGGACTCTTCGATGCTATTGCAGTTCGCCACAGGATGTTTTTGTGCTGGTCGAGGGCAGTCAGGTCTGGAGTGAACCAAGGGCTATATCTGTTCTTAGTTCTGCATTTTTTGAACGGAGCATGTTTGTCTAAGATGGTGAGGAAGTTACTTTTAAAGAATGACCAGGCATCCTCAACTGACGGGATGAGGTCAATATCCTTCCAGGATACCCGGGCCAGGTCGATTAGAAAGGCCTGCTCGCAGAAGTGTTTTAGGGAGCGTTTGACAGTGATGAGGGGTGGTCGTTTGACCGCGGACCTGTAGCGGATACAGGCAATGAGGCAGTGATAGCTGAGATCCTGATTGAAGACAGCAGAGGTGTATTTGGAGGGCAAGTTGGTCAGGATAATGTCTATTAGGGTGCCCATGTTTACGGATTTAGGGTTGTACCTGGTGGGTTCCTTGATGATTTGTGTGAGATTGAGGGTATCTAGCTTAGATTGTAGGACTGCCGGGGTGTTAAGTATTAAGTTAAGTTGTAACCCCAAATGTAAATGTAAGTTAAGTGTTAAGCATATCCCAGTTTAGGTCACCTAACAGAACAAACTCTGAAGCTAGATGGGGGGCGATCAATTCACAGATGGTGTCCAGGGCACAGCTGGGAGCTGAGGGGGGTCGGTAGGAGGCGGCAACAGTGAGAGACTTATTTCTGGAGAGATTAATTTTTAAAATTAGAAGCTCGAACTGTTTGGGCATAGACCTGGAAAGTATGACAGAACTTTGCAGGCTATCTCTGCAGTAGATTGCAACTCCTCCCCCTTTGGCAGTTCTATCTTGACGGAAAGTGTTATAGTTGGGTATGGAAATCTCAGAATTTTTGGTGGCCTTCCTAAGCCAGGATTCAGACACGGCAAGGACATCAGGGTTGGTAGAGTGTGCTAAAGCAGTGAGTAAAACAAACTTAGGGAGGAGGCTTCTGATGTTGACATGCATGAAACCAAGGCTTTTTCGATCACAGAAGTCAACAAATGAGGGTGCCTGGGGACATGTAGGCCCTGGGTTTAACTCCACATCACCCGAGGAACAGAGGAGTAGTAGGATGAGGGTGTGGCTAAAGGCTATCAAAACTGGTCGCCTAGAGCGTTGGGGACACGGAATAAAAGGAGCAGATTTATGGGCGTGGTAGAATATATTCAGGGCATAATGTGCTGACAGGGGTATGGTGGGGTGTGGGTACAGCGGAGGTAAGCCCAGGCACTGGCTGAGGATAAGAGAGGTAGTATCTCTGGACATGCTGGTTATAATGGGTGAGGTCACCGCATGTGTGGGAGGTGGGACAAAGGAGGTAACAAATCAAGTCAAATCAAATCAAGTTTATTTTATATAGCCCTTCGTACATCAGCTAATATCTCGAAGTGCTGTACAGAAACCCAGCCTAAAACCCCAAACAGCAAGCAATGCAGGTGTAGAAGCACGGTGCTAGGAAAAACACCCTAGAAAGGCCAAAACCTAGGAAGAAACCTAGAGAGGAACCAGGCTATGAGGGGTGGCCAGTCCTCTTCTGGCTGTGCCGGGTGGAGATTATAACAGAACTATGCCAAGATGTTCAAAATGTTCATAAGTGACAAGCATGGTCAAATAATAATCATGAATCATTTTCAGTTGGCTTTTCATAGCCGATCATTAAGAGTTGAAAACAGCAGGTCTGGGACAGGTGGCGGTTCCATAACCGCAGGCAGAACAGTTGAAACTGGAATAGCAGCAAGGCCAGGTGGACTGGGGACAGCAAGGAGTCATCATGCCCGGTAGTCCTGACGTATGGTCCTAGGGCTCAGGTCCTCCGAGAGAGAGAAAGAAAGAGAGAAGGAGAGAATTAGAGAGAGCCAAGATTTTCAAAATGTTCATAAATGACAAGCATGGTCAAATAATAATCAGGAATAAATGTCAGTTTGCTTTTCATAGCCGATCATTAAGAGTTGAACACAGCAGGTCTGGGACAGGTAGGGGTTCCATAACCGCAGGCAGAACAGTTGAAACTGGAATAGCAGCAAGGCCAGGTGGACTGGGGACAGCAAGGAGTCATCATGCCCGGTTTGCCGTGACGTATGGTCCTAGGGCTCAGGTTCTCCGAGAGAGAGAAAGAAAGAGAGAACGAGAGAATTAGAGAGAGCATACTTAAATTCACACAGGACACTGGATAAGACAGGAGAAGTACTCCAGGTAATAACCAACTGACCCTAGCCCCCCGACACATAAACTACTGCAGCATAAATACTGGAGGCTGAGACAGGAGGGGTCAGGAGACACTGTGGCCCCATCCGATGTAACCGAGGTATTAGGAGTGGAACTACGGGCTCCATTGTAAACTGAAACAATGATGACTAACCCGAACAACAGTATACAAGGCATATTGATATTTGAGAGAGACATATAGTAAGGCATAAAGTAATCGCAGGTCTTGATTGGGAGAGCTAGCTAAAACAACAGGTGAGACAACAGCAGCTAGTCAGCTAACACAACAACAGCAGGTAAAATGGCGATGACTAGGCAGAGAGGGTCGGATTAACTACACACAGAGCCTGAGTTCGCGGCTGGGGCCGACAGATAAACACAAATAAACAGAATGGAGTACCGTGATTAATGGACAGTCCAGCAGGCATCAGCTATGTAGCCAAGTGATCATAGTGTCCAGGGGGGAGCAGTGGATGGAGCAGGGAAGCCGTCACCACGCTAGCACGCGGCGTTTAAAGTTAGTAGCCCGGGGGTGGTCTGCTCAGACGGAGGCCGGTTGAGGGCACAGCGGATGGAGTATTCGCCGGCAGACCAGACGTGGTGGTGCGGCGGGGCGCCGTGTCGACAGAGAATCCAAGCCAGATGGCGAAAGAGGTATTGTAGTATTTTGTTTGCTAACTGGTGCTAGCTTCGTGGCAGTGGCGTTAGCCACTATAGCCAATCGATAGTAGTGGTGATCCGGTGCCAAGGTCCAGAGTTAACAGCAAGGATCCGGTGGAGTATTGGGCTCTAGTCGTGTATGAGTGGGGTTTGGGTAAACAGCTGAGTAGGCCGGGGGTGGGCCTCAGGGATAGCTTCGGTACTGGGTGCCACGGAGGGTAAAAGCTAGCTGTGAGCTAGCTAGCTGCAAGCTGTGAGCTAGCCAGCTGCAAGCCAGCCGTGAGCTAGCTAGCTGCAAGCTAGCCGTGAGCTAGCTAGCTGCAAGCTAGCTGTGAGGATCAGAAGTAGTGGCTCAGGGATTACGGCAGGAATCCGGCGTTGTTGTGGAGAGACAGTCCGATGCTGGTAGATTGGCGAGTAATATCCAGGCTAAGAACAGGGCTGGTGTCTGATGCAGAAGGTAAAAGCCGCTAGCAGTGGCTAAAAATGACTAAATAGCTTGTAGCTGATTAGCTGGTTAGCTACTGGAGGTTCTTGAATGTGTTCCAAAGTTAAAAATAATAGCGATTCCGTATCACATTGGGTGAGGCAGGTTACCGGAAGGTATAATCGAATTAAAAATCGAAAAGAGATAGAAAAAATATATATATATATACAAAAAATACGAAAAATACAAAAGTACATGAGAGGACAAACAAAACACGCCTACACTGCTACGACATCTTGGAACTTCTTCCTGGACTTCTTGGACTTCTTGGACTTCTTCCTGGAGTAGATTCCAGATACAGAATTCCTTTGCCTGCGTGTGTCATTGTAGCAGAACTGTTTCCCGTGAACTGTATCCCTCTCGAGGGATTCAACATTATGCTGGATTTCAAGAAGATGACTTATGAGGAGCTGAATGGCAGTTAAATCATGACAACACTTCTCCCACAGCTTTACAAGTATTCCCTGAAATGGACTGTATGTTTCTTTGGAGTGGCAATTTCATCATGACCACCTCTTCCATCATCTGATGATCACCAGTTTTCTTAGCAACAAATTGTTACACCAGATAATGTGATTTACCAAATATTTTGGTATCCATTACTGGGAGTTACAGGATAGGCACTGTTTGGTGTAGCACAGGGAACTTCCAACCAACCTTAGCGATACCGTCTTCGTCCTCGTGTAACAGTTTAGCTTCCGTCCCTCTCCTCGCCCCAACCTGGTCTCCAACCAGGGACCCTCTGCACACTGCCTCCCACAAAGCATTGTTACCTATCGCTCCACAAAAGCCGCGGCCCTTGCAGAGCAAGGGAAATAATTAAATAATTACAAGTTTCAGAGTGAGTGACGTCACCGATTGAAACGCTACTAGCGCGCACCCCGCTAACTAGTTAGCCATTTCACACCCGTTACACAACACATCAGCTGTCTGTGACCAGGTGAAAAAAGACTTTCCGAGTCAAACATTCATATCATAAATGCTCCACACAGCCTACATCGTTGTCACCATATTAGCTAACATCATAATCAACATAGCTACTAGATCTAATGCGTTACTAAGCCCGCTACAATTTTTTTACGTTTCACTATTTTCACTATTTTTACTGGAGGATGGTCCTTCCTTTCCTCCTCTTAGGAGCCTCCACTGGTCTTCACCCAAGTCATTTGTGACCATTGCTCATTTGTTTGTGTTAGAGATGGGAGAAATACAAAAATCGAAGCCTCGTGTCGTCACTAAGAGGAAGTTTAAAAACTTCAGTGAACAAGCTTTTTTATATGATCTATATTTTAGTCCTTAATTGTGTCTCAGCTGATCCCTGAACCTGATTTAGCTTTGAGTCTTTTTAAAGATGTCTTCAATACTATTGTGGATAATCATGCTCCCTTAAATAAATGAAGGGCGAAAGGTAGATGGAATACCTGGTACACTCCGAAATTATCAGAAGACATTCAAATAAGAGATTATGCTTGTGTCAAGGCCAGAAACACAGGCTTAAGCCCGGGACTGGCAAGCTTTTAAGCAACTGAGGAATCATTATGTAAGACAAATCAGAAAGGTTCAATTTGATAATTATGTAACCGCTCTTTCGGATTGTAATGGGAACCCGGATAAATTCTGGAAAACTGGAAAATGCCTGAAGGGTTCTACTTCCTCCTCTCTACCACAACAAATTAATTCAGCCTCATTACAGAACACATTCTATAATTGATGCATTTAATCACCATTTTATTTCAGCAGGATATCTATTTGAAATAACTTCTAAGCCTATTCACAATGATATTGGGCTGGATGCTGATAGGGGAAACTTGCTGAATGATCAGAAATGATAATCAAAGCTTTTCTTTCAGGCATTTGTGACTAATTTCAGAAACTAGGCGTGTGTAGCGTGTCACTACTTCACAGGAGAGCCATTGGAACAATTTTTTGGGGGGGCAGAAATGCCATCAGGAACATGTGAACGTTCATGTGCCTTAATAACAAACTTGTATGCCATCCGTAAATACGAATAAATCATTTAAATTACAAGCCAAGTTGGTTTAGCCACAGAAAAAGTCAGGAACCTTCCCGCAAGCCATAATTGTCTGAGATAATGGGTTGGCTGGACATGCCGAGTTTTGAAATCAATGGAATTAGAGTATGATAGCTAAGGAGGTGTAAGGAGATGTGTAAGGAGATGTGTAAGGAGATGTGTAGGGAGATGTGTAGGGAGATGTGTAAGGAGATGTGCAAGGAGATGTGCAAGGAGATGTGTAAGGATATGTGTAAGGAGATGTGTAAAGAGGTGTGTAAAGAGATGTGTAAAGAGGTGTGTAAAGAGATGTGTAGGGAGATGTGTAAGGAGATGTGTAAAGAGGTGTGTAAAGAGATGTGTAAAGAGGTGTGTAAAGAGATGTGTAGGGAGGTGTGTAAGGAGATGTGTAGGAGATGTGTAAGGAGATGTGTAAGGAGATGTGTAAAGAGATGTGTAAAGAGATGTGCTAGGAGATGTGTAAGGAGATGTGTAAAGAGATGTGTAAAGAGATGTGTAGGGAGATGTGTAGGGAGATGTGTAGGGAGATGTGTAAGGAGATGTGTAAGGAGATGTGCAAGGAGATGTGCTAGGAGATGTGTAAGGAGATGTGTAAAGAGATGTGTAAAGAGATGTGTAAAGAGATGTGTAAGGAGATGTGTAGGGAGATGTGTAGGGAGATGTGTAGGGAGATGTGTAAGGAGTCTATATTAAAAGAACCCAACTTTTATTTTATTTTTTTGTACTTTCTAAAAAAGTTGGGTTCTTTTAATATGGACTGTACTATATTGACTCTGTTTTACAAATCCTTTATTGAGAGTATTTTAACTTTTTGTATTGTTTGTTGGTTTGGCAATGCCACTGTCAGTCAGAGAAACATGCTGAGAAGGATTATTACCACAGCAAGTAAGGTACTTGGAGTCAAACAGACAGGCCTGGATGAGATCTTTAAGGTCAGGGCCCTCCGTAAGGCTCACAAAATCATTTTAGACTCAAGTCACCCCCTGTACCTGGACTTTGAATTACTCCCCTCTGGGTGCAGGTATAGGGCACCCCTCAGCAGGAAAAATAGAACGAGACAATCATTTGTGCCAGGTGTGATATCCCTCTTAAATAGCTCGGGCAAATGTTCCCATTGACCCCGTAAGGCCAGCAGGCTAGTCTTTGTTTTACATTTTTTATTTCTTATTTCTTACTATTATTTTTTTTTTTTTATTGGTGCGTGTTATTGAAAGTTGTATTGTCAATCTTGTTTTAACGCCACTTTAAATGTGTACATGACACTGCAACAAAATTTCCCCATGAGGACAATAAAGTAAGTAAGTAAGTAAGATGTGTAGGAGATGTGTAGGGAGATGTGTAAGGAGATGTGTAGGAGATGTGTAGGAGATGTGTAAGGAGATGGGTAAGGAGATGTGTAGGGAGATGTGTAGGGAGATGTGTAAGGAGATGTGTAGGGAGATGTGTAGGGAGATGTGTAAGGAGATGTGTAGGGAGATGTGTAGGGAGATGTGTAGGGAGATGTGTAAGGAGATGTGTAGGGAGATGTGTAGGGAGATGTGTAGGGAGATGTGTAGGGAGATGTGTAGGGAGATGTGTAAGGAGATGTGTAGGGAGATGTGTAGGGAGATGTGTAGGGAGATGTGTAGGGAGATGTGTAAGGAGATGTGTAGGGAGATGTGTAGGGAGATGTGTAGGGAGATGTGTAAGGAGATGTGTAGGGAGATGTGTAGGGAGATGTGTAGGGAGATGTGTAAGGAGATGTGTAGGGAGATGTGTAGGGAGATGTGTAGGGAGATGTGTAGGGAGATGTGTAGGGAGATGTGTAGGAGATGTGTAGGGAGATGTGTAGGGAGATGTGTAGGGAGATGTGTAGGGAGATGGGTAAGGAGATGTGTAGGAGATGTGAAAGGAGATGTGTAGGGAGATGTGTTGGGAGATGTGAAAGGAGATGTGCAAGGATCGAAGCTGGAGACAAGAAGCAAGTACAGGGAGAGAACATTTAATGAAATACGGAGATGGAACAGGACAGGACAGCGTCTGGACATTTGATGATGGTGACAGGTTTGCGTCATGAAGGGCAGCCTGGTGCCCTCGAGCGCCAGAGAGGGAGAGCGGGAGCAGGCGTGACAGTACCCCGCCCTCTAGGGGCGCCACCCGGCGTCCCACCTGGGCGAGCCAGACGTGCCGGCCGAGGCATGGGGGCTGGACAAGCTGGCTGGGGCGTAGAAGCCCGAAGAAACAGTAGAGGCGTGGGAGCCTGGCGATCTGGCTGAGGTGTGAAAGCCTGACAATGCCACTGAGGCATTGGAGCCCGACAAACCGGCTGAGGCATGGGAGCCTGATGGGCCAGCTGAGACATGATGTGGGGTGGGTGCCTGCCGAGCCCACCAAGGCAAGACGACCTCTCGAGCCAGCTAAGGCGTGAAAGCCAGACTAGCTAGCTGAGGCACCCCCGGCTCCCTCGGCAATGGCACCCGGACACGACGTCACCAACCAAAACTCCCTGATGCTTCTTTTAGTGGTGTCTGCATTCTGTAAGATCAACGCTGGAGACGAGAGAAGCAGGTGCAGGGAGTGAACATTTAACTAAATACGGACATGGAACATGACAAGACAGCGTCTGGACATGAACACAAAACCACATTAATGCAGACACAGGGAACAAACAGGGGAGCAGACAGTTATAGAATGGGCAATCAACAAAGGGAAGGAGTCCAGGTGAGTCCAATGAGCACTGCAGCACGTAATGATGGTGACAGGTGTGGTAATGAAGGCCAGCCTGGCGTCCTCGAGCGCCAAAGAGGGAGAAGGCGTGACAAGATGGAGAAAATTCTGCCGTTTGATTGCAAATCAGGCTGTTGTATAAAACACCAATCTCCGGATTACATCTTCAAACTAAGGCAACCATGGCATCCGTGACAGAGAGGGAGAAGCGTCCATCTATGTATACGGGTAAGAGAGTCTAGCTAGCTACATTTTCAGATATTACGCATTTCTATTTTTGTTGAGTTAAAGCATACTGTTAGCTAGCTAACATTAGCTGGCTGGCTCGCTAGCTAACATTACGTGTATGAGCTGTGTAGTAATATTATTCGTATCTCAGAGTCATTTGCATTGCTTGTTATAGCCTAATGATAGCTAGCTAGCTAACATTGAACCTGATTGGTTAGCTACCTGCAGATTCATGCAGGATAGTAACATTATGAGTTGGGATTAACTAACTACATGTCTAAACTGAAGACTCCACTATGCAGGTAACCATTTCAATAGAATGTTCATGATGCCACTGCGAAAACTGTCGATAGACGTAGCTGGTAAATTCGCTCTGGCTAGCTACTCCGATTTCAGAGCACTCGTCTGAGTGTGCCAGAGCACAGAATAATTTACGAATTTACAAACGTGCAACACAGGCTGTATATGGCCAGTGCCAGTAAACGCTGGCGAAAAAAGCGCAATTAAATTGTTGCCAGCAGCACTGTTACAGTCCCCAACGCTCTGGATAACCAGCCCTGCTAGGGCGAGTAAAATGGTCAGAGTGAGCTGTTCCCTCATTTGTGTCTGGTAATAGCTAGCAAGTTAGCCAACGTTAGCCAGTTAGCTTGGGTGCTTGACTGCTGTTAGGTCAGAACACTTGGATTATATAGATACCCTGTTCGTTATCTCTACAGGTGTTGGTTGAGCATCATTAGATAGATACCCTGTTAGTTATCTCTACAGGTGTTGGTTGAGCACCATTATTTAGATACCCTGTTCGTTATCTCTACAGGTGTTGGTTGAGCATCATTATATAGATAGATACCCTGTTAGTTATCTCTACAGGTGTTGGTTGAGCATCATTAGATAGATACCGTTAGTTATCTCTACAGGTGTTGGTTGAGCATCATTATATAGATACCCTGTTAGTTATCTCTACAGGTGTTGGTTGAGCATCATTAGATAGATACCCTGTTAGTTATCTCTACAGGTGTTGGTTGAGCACCATTATATAGATACCCTGTTCGTTATCTCTACAGGTGTTGGTTGAGCATCATTATATAGATAGATACCCTGTTAGTTATCTCTACAGGTGTTGGTTGAGCATCATTAGATAGATACCCTGTTAGTTATCTCTACAGGTGTTGGTTGAGAATCATCTTTATATAGATACCCTGTTAGTTATCTCTACAGGTGTTGGTTGAGCATCATCATTAGATAGATACCCTGTTAGTTATCTCTACAGGTGTTGGTTGAGCATCATTATATAGATACCCTGTTAGTTATCTCTTCAGGTGTTGGTTGAGCATCATTAGATAGATACCCTGTTAGTTATCTCTACAGGTGTTGGTTGAGCATCATCATTAGATAGATACCCTGTTAGTTATCTCTACAGGTGTTGGTTGAGAATCATTTTATAGATACCCTGTTAGTGATCTCTACAGGTGTTGGTTGAGCACCATTATATAGATACCGTGTTAGTTATCTCTACAGCTGTTGGTTGAGAATCATTTTATAGATACCCTGTTAGTTATCTCTACAGGTGTTGGTTGAGCATCATTAGATAGATACCCTGTTAGTTATCTCTACAGGTTTTGGTTGAGAATCATTTTATAGATACCCTGTTAGTTATCTCTACAGGTGTTGGTTGAGCATCATTAGATAGATACCGTTAGTTATCTCTACAGGTGTTGGTTGAGCATCATTATATAGATACCCTGTTAGTTATCTCTTCAGGTGTTGGTTGAGCATCATTAGATAGATACCCTGTTAGTTATCTCTACAGGTGTTGGTTGAGCATCATTATATAGATACCCTGTTAGTTATCTCTACAGGTGTTGGTTGAGGATCATTATATAGATACCCTGTTAGTTATCTCTACAGGTGTTGGTTGAGCATCATTATATAGATAGATACCCTGTTAGTTATCTCTACAGGTGTTGGTTGAGAATCATCTTTATATAGATACCCTGTTAGTTATCTCTACAGGTGTTGGTTGAGCATCATCATTAGATAGATACCCTGTTAGTTATCTCTATAGGTGTTGGTTGAGCATCATTATATAGATACCCTGTTAGTTATCTCTACAGGTGTTGGTTGAGCATCATTATATAGATAGATACCCTGTTAGTTATCTCTACAGGTGTTGGTTGAGAATCATTTTATAGATACCCTGTTAGTTATCTCTACAGGTGTTGGTTGAGCATCATCATTATATAGATACCCTGTTAGTTATCTCTACAGGTGTTGGTTGAGCATCATTATATAGATACCCTGTTAGTGATCTCTACAGGTGTTGGTTGAGCATCATTATATAGATACCCTGTTAGTTATCTCTACAGGTGTTGGTTGAGCATCATTATATAGATACCCTGTTAGTTATCTCTACAGGTGTTGGTTGAGCATCATTATATAGATACCCTGTTAGTTATCTCTACAGGTGTTGGTTGAGCATCATTATATAGATACCCTGTTAGTTATCTCTACAGGTGTTGGTTGAGCATCATTATATAGATACCCTGTTAGTTATCTCTACAGGTGTTGGTTGAGCATCATTAGATAGATAATCTGTTAGTTATCTCTACAGGTGTTGGTTGAGCATCATTAGATAGATACCCTGTTCGTTATCTCTACAGGTGTTGGTTGAGCACCATTATATAAATACCCTGTTAGTGATCTCTACAGGTGTTGGTTGAGCATCATTAGATAGATACCCTGTTAGTTATCTCTACAGGTGTTGGTTGAGCACCATTATATAAATACCCTGTTAGTGATCTCTACAGGTGTTGGTTGAGAATCATTAGATAGATACCCTGTTAGTTATCTCTACAGGTGTTGGTTGAGCATCATCTATATATAGATACCCTGTTAGTTATCTCTACAGGTGGTGGTTGAGCATCATCTATATATAGATACCCTGTTAGTTATCTCTTCAGGTGTTGGTTGAGCATCATAATTATATAGATACCCTGTTAGTGATCTCTACAGGTGTTGGTTGAGCATCATCATTATATAGATACCCTGTTAGTGATCTCTACAGGTGTTGGTTGAGAATCATCTTTATATAGATACCCTGTTAGTTATCTCTACAGGTGTTGGTTGAGCATCATCATTAGATAGATACCCTGTTAGTTATCTCTACAGGTGTTGGTTGAGAATCATTTTATAGATACCCTGTTAGTGATCTCTACAGGTGTTGGTTGAGCACCATTATATAGATACCCTGTTAGTTATCTCTACAGGTGTTGGTTGAGAATCATTTTATAGATACCCTGTTAGTTATCTCTACAGGTGTTGGTTGAGCATCATTAGATAGATACCCTGTTAGTTATCTCTACAGGTGTTGGTTGAGCATCATTAGCTAGATACCCTGTTAGTTATCTCTACAGGTGTTGGTTGAGCATCATTAGCTAGATACCCTGTTAGTGATCTCTACAGGTGTTGGTTGAGCACCATTATATAGATACCGTGTTAGTTATCTCTACAGGTTTTGGTTGAGAATCATTTTATAGATACCCTGTTAGTTATCTCTACAGGTGTTGGTTGAGCATCATTAGATAGATACCGTTAGTTATCTCTACAGGTGTTGGTTGAGCATCATTATATAGATACCCTGTTAGTTATCTCTTCAGGTGTTGGTTGAGCATCATTAGATAGATACCCTGTTAGTTATCTCTACAGGTGTTGGTTGAGCATCATCATTAGATAGATACCCTGTTATCTCTACAGGTGTTGGTTGAGAATCATTTTATAGATACCCTGTTAGTGATCTCTACAGGTGTTGGTTGAGCACCATTATATAGATACCGTGTTAGTTATCTCTACAGGTGTTGGTTGAGAATCATTTTATAGATACCCTGTTAGTTATCTCTACAGGTGTTGGTTGAGAATCATTTTATAGATACCCTGTTAGTTATCTCTACAGGTGTTGGTTGAGCATCATTAGATAGATACCCTGTTAGTTATCTCTACAGGTTTTGGTTGAGAATCATTTTATAGATACCCTGTTAGTTATCTCTTCAGGTGTTGGTTGAGCATCATTAGATAGATACCCTGTTAGTTATCTCTACAGGTGTTGGTTGAGCATCATTAGATAGATACCCTGTTAGTTATCTCTACAGGTGTTGGTTGAGGATCATTATATAGATACCCTGTTAGTTATCTCTACAGGTGTTGGTTGAGCATCATCATTATATAGATACCCTGTTAGTTATCTCTACAGGTGTTGGTTGAGCATCATTATATAGATACCCTGTTAGTTATCTCTACAGGTGTTGGTTGAGCATCATTAGATAGATACCGTTAGTTATCTCTTCAGGTGTTGGTTGAGCATCATTATATAAATACCCTGTTAGTTATCTCTACAGGTGTTGGTTGAGCATCATTATATAGATACCCTGTTAGTTATCTCTACAGGTGTTGGTTGAACATCATTATATAGATACCCTGTTAGTTATCTCTACAGGTGTTGGTTGAGCATCATTAGATAGATACCCTGTTAGTTATCTCTACAGGTGTTGGTTGAGCATCATCATTATATAGATACCCTGTTAGTTATCTCTACAGGTGTTGGTTGAGCATCATTATATAGATACCCTGTTAGTTATCTCTACAGGTGTTGGTTGAGCATCATTAGATAGATACCGTTAGTTATCTCTTCAGGTGTTGGTTGAGCATCATTATATAAATACCCTGTTAGTTATCTCTACAGGTGTTGGTTGAGCATCATTATATAGATACCCTGTTAGTTATCTCTACAGGTGTTGGTTGAACATCATTATATAGATACCCTGTTAGTTATCTCTACAGGTGTTGGTTGAGCATCATTAGATAGATACCCTGTTAGTTATCTCTACAGGTGTTGGTTGAGCATCATTAGATAGATACCCTGTTCGTTATCTCTACAGGTGTTGGTTGAGCACCATTATATAAATACCCTGTTAGTGATCTCTACAGGTGTTGGTTGAGCATCATTAGATAGATACCCTGTTAGTTATCTCTACAGGTGTTGGTTGAGCACCATTATATAAATACCCTGTTAGTGATCTCTACAGGTGTTGGTTGAGAATCATTAGATAGATACCCTGTTAGTTATCTCTACAGGTGTTGGTTGAGCATCATCTATATATAGATACCCTGTTAGTTATCTCTACAGGTGGTGGTTGAGCATCATCTATATATAGATACCCTGTTAGTTATCTCTTCAGGTGTTGGTTGAGCATCATAATTATATAGATACCCTGTTAGTGATCTCTACAGGTGTTGGTTGAGCATCATCATTATATAGATACCCTGTTAGTGATCTCTACAGGTGTTGGTTGAGAATCATCTTTATATAGATACCCTGTTAGTTATCTCTACAGGTGTTGGTTGAGCATCATTATATAGATACCCTGTTAGTTATCTCTACAGGTGTTGGTTGAGCATCATTATATAGATACCCTGTTAGTTATCTCTTCAGGTGTTGGTTGAGCATCATTAGATAGATACCCTGTTAGTGATCTCTACAGGTGTTGGTTGAGCACCATTAGATAGATACCCTGTTAGTTATCTCTACAGGTGTTGGTTGAGAATCATCTTTATATAGATACCCTGTTAGTGATCTCTACAGGTGTTGGTTGAGCATCATTAGATAGATACCCTGTTAGTTATCTCTACAGGTGTTGGTTGAGCATCATTAGATAGATACCCTGTTAGTGATCTCTACAGGTGTTGGTTGAGCATCATTATATAGATACCCTGTTAGTTATCTCTACAGGTGTTGAAGGAGCATCATTAAATAGATACCCTGTTAGTTATCTCTACAGGTGTTGGTTGAGCATCATCATTATATAGATACCCTGTTAGTTATCTCTACAGGTGTTGGTTGAGCATCATTAGATAGATACCCTGTTAGTTATCTCTACAGGTGTTGGTTGAGCATCATCATTATATAGATACCCTGTTAGTTATCTCTACAGGTGTTGGTTGAGCATCATTAGATAGATACCGTTAGTTATCTCTACAGGTGTTGGTTGAGCATCATTATATAGATACCCTGTTAGTTATCTCTTCAGGTGTTGGTTGAGCATCATTAGATAGATACCCTGTTAGTTATCTCTACAGGTGTTGGTTGAGCATCATCATTAGATAGATACCCTGTTAGTTATCTCTACAGGTGTTGGTTGAGAATCATTTTATAGATACCCTGTTAGTGATCTCTACAGGTGTTGGTTGAGCACCATTATATAGATACCGTGTTAGTTATCTCTACAGGTGTTGGTTGAGAATCATTTTATAGATACCCTGTTAGTTATCTCTACAGGTGTTGGTTGAGCATCATTAGATAGATACCCTGTTAGTTATCTCTACAGGTTTTGGTTGAGAATCATTTTATAGATACCCTGTTAGTGATCTCTACAGGTGTTGGTTGAGCACCATTAGATAGATACCCTGTTAGTTATCTCTACAGGTGTTGGTTGAGCATCATTATATAGATACCCTGTTAGTTATCTCTACAGGTGTTGGTTGAGCATCATTAGATAGATACCCTGTTAGTTATCTCTACAGGTTTTGGTTGAGAATCATTTTATAGATACCCTGTTAGTGATCTCTACAGGTGTTGGTTGAGCACCATTAGATAGATACCCTGTTAGTTATCTCTACAGGTGTTGGTTGAGCATCATTATATAGATACCCTGTTAGTTATCTCTACAGGTGTTGGTTGAGCACCATTAGATAGATACCCTGTTAGTTATCTCTACAGGTGTTGGTTGAACATCATTATATAGATACCCTGTTAGTTATCTCTACAGGTGTTGGTTGAGCATCATTATATAGATACCCTGTTAGTTATCTCTACAGGTGTTGGTTGAGCATCATTATATAGATACCCTGTTAGTTATCTCTACAGGTGTTGGTTGAGCATCATTAGATAGATACCCTGTTAGTTATCTCTACAGGTGTTGGTTGAGCATCATTAGATAGATACCCTGTTCGTTATCTCTACAGGTGTTGGTTGAGCACCATTATATAAATACCCTGTTAGTGATCTCTACAGGTGTTGGTTGAGCATCATTAGATAGATACCCTGTTAGTTATCTCTACAGGTGTTGGTTGAGCACCATTATATAAATACCCTGTTAGTGATCTCTACAGGTGTTGGTTGAGAATCATTAGATAGATACCCTGTTAGTTATCTCTACAGGTGTTGGTTGAGCATCATCTATATATAGATACCCTGTTAGTTATCTCTACAGGTGGTGGTTGAGCATCATCTATATATAGATACCCTGTTAGTTATCTCTTCAGGTGTTGGTTGAGCATCATAATTATATAGATACCCTGTTAGTGATCTCTACAGGTGTTGGTTGAGCATCATCATTATATAGATACCCTGTTAGTGATCTCTACAGGTGTTGGTTGAGAATCATCTTTATATAGATACCCTGTTAGTTATCTCTACAGGTGTTGGTTGAGCATCATTAGATAGATACCCTGTTAGTTATCTCTACAGGTGTTGGTTGAGCATCATTAGATAGATACCCTGTTAGTTATCTCTACAGGTGTTGGTTGAGCATCATTAGATAGATACCCTGTTAGTTATCTCTACAGGTGTTGGTTGAGCATCATCATTATATAGATACCCTGTTAGTTATCTCTACAGGTGTTGGTTGAGCATCATTAGATAGATACCCTGTTAGTGATCTCTACAGGTGTTGGTTGAGCACCATTAGATAGATACCCTGTTAGTTATCTCTACAGGTGTTGGTTGAGCATCATTAGCTAGATACCCTGTTAGTGATCTCTACAGGTGTTGGTTGAGCACCATTAGATAGATACCCTGTTAGTTATCTCTACAGGTGTTGGTTGAGAATCATCTTTATATAGATACCCTGTTAGTTATCTCTACAGGTGTTGGTTGAGCATCATTAGATAGATACCCTGTTAGTGATCTCTACAGGTGTTGGTTGAGCATCATTATATAGATACCCTGTTAGTTATCTCTACAGGTGTTGAAGGAGCATCATTAGATAGATACCCTGTTAGTTATCTCTACAGGTGTTGGTTGAGCATCATCATTATATAGATACCCTGTTAGTTATCTCTACAGGTGTTGGTTGAGCATCATTAGATATATACCCTGTTAGTTATCTCTACAGGTGTTGGTTGAGCATCATCATTATATAGATACCCTGTTAGTTATCTCTACAGGTGTTGGTTGAGCATCATTATATAGATACCCTGTTAGTTATCTCTACAGGTGTTGGTTGAGCATCATTAGATAGATACCCTGTTAGTTATCTCTACAGGTGTTGGTTGAGCATCATCATTATATAGATACCCTGTTAGTTATCTCTACAGGTGTTGGTTGAGCATCATTATATAGATACCCTGTTAGTTATCTCTACAGGTGTTGGTTGAGCATCATTAGATAGATACCCTGTTAGTTATCTCTACAGGTGTTGGTTGAGCATCATTATATAGATACCCTGTTAGTTATCTCTTCAGGTGTTGGTTGAGCATCATTATATAGATACCCTGTTAGTTATCTCTTCAGGTGTTGGTTGAGCATCATTATATAGATACCCTGTTAGTTATCTCTACAGGTGTTGGTTGAGCATCATTATATAGATACCCTGTTAGTTATCTCTACAGGTGTTGGTTGAGCATCATTATATAGATACCCTGTTAGTTATCTCTACAGGTGTTGGTTGAGAATCATTTTATAGATACCCTGTTAGTTATCTCTACAGGAGGGAGTGAAACAGAGAAAGAGAAAGAGTGAGAGGGAGGGAAAGAGAAAGAGAGAGAGTGAGAGGGAGGGAAACAGAGAAAGAAGAGAGAGAGGGATTGAAACAGAGAAAGAGAGTGAGTGTGAGGGAGTGAAACAGAGAAAGAGAAGAGAGAGAGATGGAGTGAAACAGAAAGAGAGAGAGTGAGAGGGAGTGAAACAGAAAGAGTGAATGAGAGGGAGTGAAACAGAGAAAGAAGAGAGAGAGGGATTGAAACAGAGAAAGAGAGAGAGAGAGAGTGAAACAGAAAGAGAAAGAGAGAGAGGGAGTGAAACAGAAAGAGAGAGAGAGAGGGAGTGAAACAGAGAAAGAGAGAGAGAGAGGGAGTGAAACAGAGAAAGAGAAGAGAGAGAGAGGGAGTGAAACAGAGAAAGAGAGAGAGAGAGAGAGAGAGAGAGAGAGAGAGAGAGAGAGAGAGAGAGAGAGAGAGAGAGAGAGAGAGAGGGAGTGAAACAGAGAAAGAGAGAGAGAGCGGGAGTGAAACAGAGAAAGAGAAGAGAGAACATTAAAGTATGAGACAATAGAGAGAAAGTAGGAGGTTTGAATTGGCCTTGATGAGAGAGAAGAGGATACCAACCCATCTAAGCAACAATTTGTTTCTCCAGTTTCCATGGTAACGTCCTCGGAGGCATGTGAGGTGGGTTCTAGAATATTCTCCAGGTGGAGAAACAGTTTATGGTTGATCAGTCACTTAATTGCATTGGATTTATAAAGTGTTTTATTCTACCAGCTATGAAGTCATTTTCTCTGTGGGGAAGGAAAAACAAATGAAATCACATTTTATTAGTCACATGCGCCGAATACAACAGGTGTAGGTAGACCTTACAGTGAAATGCTTACTTACAAGCCCCTAACCAACAATGCAGTTAAAAAATATATGGATAAGAATAAGAGATAAAAGTAACAAGTAATTAAAGAGCAGCAGTAAAATAACAATAGCGGTGCTATATACAGGGGGTACCGGTACAGAGTCAATGTGGAGGTTATATACAGGGTGTTACGGTACAGAGTCAATGTGGAGGCTATATACAGGGGGTACCGGTACAGAGTCAATGTGGAGGTTATATACAGGGTGTTACGGTACAGAGTCAATGTGGAGGTTATATACAGGGGGTACCAGTACAGAGTCAATGTGGAGGCTATATACAGGGTGTTACGGTACAGAGTCAGTGTGGAGGCTATATACAGGGTGTTACGGTACAGAGTCAATGTGGAGGTTATATACAGGGTGTTACGGTACAGAGTCAGTGTGGAGGTTATATACAGGGTGTTACGGTACAGAGTCAGTGTGGAGGTTATATACAGGGGGTACCGGTACAGAGTCAATGTGGAGGTTATATACAGGGTGTTACGGTACAGAGTCAGTGTGGAGGTTATATACAGGGGGTACCAGTACAGAGTCAATGTGGAGGCTATATACAGGTGGTACCAGTACAGAGTCAATGTGGAGACTATATACAGGGGGTACCGGTACAGAGTCAATGTGGAGGCTATATACAGGGGGTACCAGTACAGAGTCAATGTGGAGGTTATATGCAGGGGGTACCGGTACAGAGTCAATGTGGAGGTTATATACAGGGGGTACCGGTATAGAGTCAATGTGGAGGCTATATACAGGGGGTACCGGTATAGAGTCAATGTGGAGGCTATATACAGGTGGTACCAGTACAGAGTCAATGTGGAGACTATATACAGGGGGTACCGGTACAGAGTCAATGTGGAGGCTATATACAGGGGGTACCAGTACAGAGTCAATGTGGAGGCTATATACAGGGGGTACCAGTACAGAGTCAATGTGGAGGTTATATGCAGGGGGTACCGGTACAGAGTCAATGTGGAGGCTATATACAGGTGGTACCAGTACAGAGTCAATGTGGAGACTATATACAGGGGGGTACCGGTACAGAGTCAATGTGGAGACTATATACAGGGGGTACCGGTATAGAGTCAATGTGGAGGCTATATACAGGGTGTTACGGTACAGAGTCAATGTGGAGGCTATATACAGGGTGTTACGGTACAGAGTCAATGTGGAGGCTATATACAGGGTATTACAGTACAGAGTCAAAATTGGAGGCTATATACAGGGGGTACCGGTACAGAGTCAATGTGGAGACTATATACAGGGGGTACCGGTACAGAGTCAATGTGGAGACTATATACAGGGGGTACCGGTACAGAGTCAATGTGGAGGCTATATACAGGGTATTACGGTACAGAGTCAATGTGGAGACTATATACAGGGGGTACCGGTACAGAGTCAATGTGGAGACTATATACAGGGGGTACCGGTACAGAGTCAATGTGGAGACTATATACAGGGGGTACCGGTACAGAGTCAATGTGGAGACTATATACAGGGGGTACCGGTACAGTGTCAATGTGGAGGCTATATACAGGGTGTTACGGTACAGAGTCAATGTGGAGGTTATATACAGGGGGTACCGGTACAGAGTCAATGTGGAGACTATATACAGGGTGTTACGGTACAGAGTCAATGTGGAGACTATATACAGGGGGTACCGGTACAGAGTCAATGTGGAGACTATATACAGGGTGTTACGGTACAGAGTCAATGTGGAGACTATATACAGGGTGTTATGGTACAGAGTCAATGTGGAGACTATATACAGGTGGTACCGGTACAGAGTCAATGTGGAGGCTATATACAGGGGGTACTGGTACAGAGTCAATGTGGAGACTATATACAGGGGGTACCGGTACAGAGCCAATGTGGAGACTATATACAGGGGGTACCGGTACAGAGCCAATGTGGAGGCTATATACAGGGGGTACCGGTACAGAGTCAATGTGGAGGCTATATACAGGGGGTACCGGTACAGAGTCAATGTGGAGGCTATATACAGGGTGTTACGGTACAGAGTCAATGTGGAGGTTATATACAGGGTGTTACGGTACAGAGTCAATGTGGAGGCTATATACAGGGGGTACCGGTACAGAGTCAATGTGGAGGTTATATACAGGGTGTTACGGTACAGAGTCAATGTGGAGGTTATATACAGGGGGTACCAGTACAGAGTCAATGTGGAGGCTATATACAGGTGGTACCAGTACAGAGTCAATGTGGAGACTATATACAGGGGGTACCGGTACAGAGTCAATGTGGAGGCTATATACAGGGGGTACCAGTACAGAGTCAATGTGGAGGTTATATGCAGGGGGTACCGGTACAGAGTCAATGTGGAGGTTATATACAGGGGGTACCGGTATAGAGTCAATGTGGAGGCTATATACAGGGGGTACCGGTATAGAGTCAATGTGGAGGCTATATACAGGTGGTACCAGTACAGAGTCAATGTGGAGACTATATACAGGGGGTACCGGTACAGAGTCAATGTGGAGGCTATATACAGGGGGTACCAGTACAGAGTCAATGTGGAGGCTATATACAGGGGGTACCAGTACAGAGTCAATGTGGAGGTTATATGCAGGGGGTACCGGTACAGAGTCAATGTGGAGGCTATATACAGGTGGTACCAGTACAGAGTCAATGTGGAGACTATATACAGGGGGGTACCGGTACAGAGTCAATGTGGAGACTATATACAGGGGGTACCGGTATAGAGTCAATGTGGAGGCTATATACAGGGTGTTACGGTACAGAGTCAATGTGGAGGCTATATACAGGGTGTTACGGTACAGAGTCAATGTGGAGGCTATATACAGGGTATTACAGTACAGAGTCAAAATTGGAGGCTATATACAGGGGGTACCGGTACAGAGTCAATGTGGAGACTATATACAGGGGGTACCGGTACAGAGTCAATGTGGAGACTATATACAGGGGGTACCGGTACAGAGTCAATGTGGAGGCTATATACAGGGTATTACGGTACAGAGTCAATGTGGAGACTATATACAGGGGGTACCGGTACAGAGTCAATGTGGAGACTATATACAGGGGGTACCGGTACAGAGTCAATGTGGAGACTATATACAGGGGGTACCGGTACAGAGTCAATGTGGAGACTATATACAGGGGGTACCGGTACAGTGTCAATGTGGAGGCTATATACAGGGTGTTACGGTACAGAGTCAATGTGGAGGTTATATACAGGGGGTACCGGTACAGAGTCAATGTGGAGACTATATACAGGGTGTTACGGTACAGAGTCAATGTGGAGACTATATACAGGGGGTACCGGTACAGAGTCAATGTGGAGACTATATACAGGGTGTTACGGTACAGAGTCAATGTGGAGACTATATACAGGGTGTTATGGTACAGAGTCAATGTGGAGACTATATACAGGTGGTACCGGTACAGAGTCAATGTGGAGGCTATATACAGGGGGTACTGGTACAGAGTCAATGTGGAGACTATATACAGGGGGTACCGGTACAGAGTCAATGTGGAGGCTATATACAGGGGGTACCAGTACAGAGTCAATGTGGAGGTTATATGCAGGGGGTACCGGTACAGAGTCAATGTGGAGGTTATATACAGGGGGTACCGGTATAGAGTCAATGTGGAGGCTATATACAGGGGGTACCGGTATAGAGTCAATGTGGAGGCTATATACAGGTGGTACCAGTACAGAGTCAATGTGGAGACTATATACAGGGGGTACCGGTACAGAGTCAATGTGGAGGCTATATACAGGGGGTACCAGTACAGAGTCAATGTGGAGGCTATATACAGGGGGTACCAGTACAGAGTCAATGTGGAGGTTATATGCAGGGGGTACCGGTACAGAGTCAATGTGGAGGCTATATACAGGTGGTACCAGTACAGAGTCAATGTGGAGACTATATACAGGGGGGTACCGGTACAGAGTCAATGTGGAGACTATATACAGGGGGTACCGGTATAGAGTCAATGTGGAGGCTATATACAGGGTGTTACGGTACAGAGTCAATGTGGAGGCTATATACAGGGTGTTACGGTACAGAGTCAATGTGGAGGCTATATACAGGGTATTACAGTACAGAGTCAAAATTGGAGGCTATATACAGGGGGTACCGGTACAGAGTCAATGTGGAGACTATATACAGGGGGTACCGGTACAGAGTCAATGTGGAGACTATATACAGGGGGTACCGGTACAGAGTCAATGTGGAGGCTATATACAGGGTATTACGGTACAGAGTCAATGTGGAGACTATATACAGGGGGTACCGGTACAGAGTCAATGTGGAGACTATATACAGGGGGTACCGGTACAGAGTCAATGTGGAGACTATATACAGGGGGTACCGGTACAGAGTCAATGTGGAGACTATATACAGGGGGTACCGGTACAGTGTCAATGTGGAGGCTATATACAGGGTGTTACGGTACAGAGTCAATGTGGAGGTTATATACAGGGGGTACCGGTACAGAGTCAATGTGGAGACTATATACAGGGTGTTACGGTACAGAGTCAATGTGGAGAGTATATACAGGGGGTACCGGTACAGAGTCAATGTGGAGACTATATACAGGGTGTTACGGTACAGAGTCAATGTGGAGACTATATACAGGGTGTTATGGTACAGAGTCAATGTGGAGACTATATACAGGTGGTACCGGTACAGAGTCAATGTGGAGGCTATATACAGGGGGTACTGGTACAGAGTCAATGTGGAGACTATATACAGGGGGTACCGGTACAGAGCCAATGTGGAGACTATATACAGGGGGTACCGGTACAGAGCCAATGTGGAGGCTATATACAGGGGGTACCGGTACAGAGTCAATGTGGAGGCTATATACAGGGGGTACCGGTACAGAGTCAATGTGGAGGCTATATACAGGGTGTTACGGTACAGAGTCAATGTGGAGGTTATATACAGGGTGTTACGGTACAGAGTCAATGTGGAGGCTATATACAGGGGGTACCGGTACAGAGTCAATGTGGAGGTTATATACAGGGTGTTACGGTACAGAGTCAATGTGGAGGTTATATACAGGGGGTACCAGTACAGAGTCAATGTGGAGGCTATATACAGGTGGTACCAGTACAGAGTCAATGTGGAGACTATATACAGGGGGTACCGGTACAGAGTCAATGTGGAGGCTATATACAGGGGGTACCAGTACAGAGTCAATGTGGAGGTTATATGCAGGGGGTACCGGTACAGAGTCAATGTGGAGGTTATATACAGGGGGTACCGGTATAGAGTCAATGTGGAGGCTATATACAGGGGGTACCGGTATAGAGTCAATGTGGAGGCTATATACAGGTGGTACCAGTACAGAGTCAATGTGGAGACTATATACAGGGGGTACCGGTACAGAGTCAATGTGGAGGCTATATACAGGGGGTACCAGTACAGAGTCAATGTGGAGGCTATATACAGGGGGTACCAGTACAGAGTCAATGTGGAGGTTATATGCAGGGGGTACCGGTACAGAGTCAATGTGGAGGCTATATACAGGTGGTACCAGTACAGAGTCAATGTGGAGACTATATACAGGGGGGTACCGGTACAGAGTCAATGTGGAGACTATATACAGGGGGTACCGGTATAGAGTCAATGTGGAGGCTATATACAGGGTGTTACGGTACAGAGTCAATGTGGAGGCTATATACAGGGTGTTACGGTACAGAGTCAATGTGGAGGCTATATACAGGGTATTACAGTACAGAGTCAAAATTGGAGGCTATATACAGGGGGTACCGGTACAGAGTCAATGTGGAGACTATATACAGGGGGTACCGGTACAGAGTCAATGTGGAGACTATATACAGGGGGTACCGGTACAGAGTCAATGTGGAGGCTATATACAGGGTATTACGGTACAGAGTCAATGTGGAGACTATATACAGGGGGTACCGGTACAGAGTCAATGTGGAGACTATATACAGGGGGTACCGGTACAGAGTCAATGTGGAGACTATATACAGGGGGTACCGGTACAGAGTCAATGTGGAGACTATATACAGGGGGTACCGGTACAGTGTCAATGTGGAGGCTATATACAGGGTGTTACGGTACAGAGTCAATGTGGAGGTTATATACAGGGGGTACCGGTACAGAGTCAATGTGGAGACTATATACAGGGTGTTACGGTACAGAGTCAATGTGGAGACTATATACAGGGGGTACCGGTACAGAGTCAATGTGGAGACTATATACAGGGTGTTACGGTACAGAGTCAATGTGGAGACTATATACAGGGTGTTATGGTACAGAGTCAATGTGGAGACTATATACAGGTGGTACCGGTACAGAGTCAATGTGGAGGCTATATACAGGGGGTACTGGTACAGAGTCAATGTGGAGACTATATACAGGGGGTACCGGTACAGAGCCAATGTGGAGACTATATACAGGGGGTACCGGTACAGAGCCAATGTGGAGGCTATATACAGGGGGTACCGGTACAGAGTCAATGTGGAGACTATATACAGGGGGTACCGGTACAGAGTCAATGTGGAGGCTATATACAGGGGGTACCGGTACAGAGTCAATGTGGAGACTATATACAGGGTGTACCGGTACACAGTCAATGTGGAGACTATATACAGGGGGTACCGGTACACAGTCAATGTGGAGACTATATACAGGGGGTACCGGTACACAGTCAATGTGGAGACTATATACAGGGGGTACCGGTACAGAGTCAATGTGGAGGCTATATACAGGGGGTACCGGTACAGAGTCAATGTGGAGGCTATATACAGGGGGTACCGGTACAGAGTCAATGTGGAGGCTATATACAGGGGGTACCGGTACAGAGTCAATGTGGAGGCTATATACAGGGGGTACCGGTACAGAGTCAATGTGGAGACTATATACAGGGGGTACCGGTACAGAGTCAATGTGGAGGCTATATACAGGGGGTACCGGTACAGAGTCAATGTGGAGACTATATACAGGGGGTACCGGTACAGAGTCAATGTGGAGGCTATATACAGGGGGTACCGGTACAGAGTCAATGTGCGGGAGCACCTGTTAGTTGAGGTAGTATGTACAGTTGAACAGTCATTAAAACGCGTTTTTCAACCACTGCACAAATTTCTTGTTCACAAACTATAGTTTTAGCAAGTTAGGTTAGGACATCTACTTTGTGCATGACACAAGTCATTTTTCAACAACTGTTTACAGACATTACTTCACTATATCATAATCCCAGTGGGTCAGAAGTTTACATACACTAAGTTGACTGTGCCTTTAAACAGCTTGGAAAATTCCAGAAAATTATGTCATGGCTTTAGAAGCTTCTGATTGACTGAAATGATGTCAATTAGCCTATTGGAGGTGTACCTGTGGATGTATTTCAAGGCCTACCTTCAAACTCAGTGCCTCTTTGCTTGACATCATGGTTAAATCAAAAGAAATCAGCCAAGACCTCAGAAATTTTTTTGTAGACCTCCACAAGTCTGGTTCATCCTTGGGAGCAATTTCCAAACGCCCGAAGGTACCACGTTCATCTGTACAAACAATAGTACGCAAGTATAAACACCATGGGACCACGCAGCCGTCATACTGCTCAGGAAGGAGACGCGTTCTGTCTCCTAGAGATGAACGTACTTTGGTGCGAAAAGTACAAATCAATCCCAGAACAACAGCAAAGGACCTTGTGAAGATGCTGAAGGAAACAGGTACAAAAGTATCTATATCCACAGTAAAACGAGTCCTATATCAACATAACCTGAAAGGCCGCTCAGCAAGGAAGAAGCCACTGCTCCAAAACCGCCATAAAAAGGCCAGACTACAGTTTGCAACTGCACATGGGGACAAAGATCGTACTTTTTGAGAAATGTCCTCTGGTCTGATGAAACAAAAATAGAACTGTTTCGCCATAATGACCATCGTTATGTTTGGAGGAAAAAGGGGGAGGCTTGCCAGCCGAAGAACACCATCCCAACCATGAAGTACGGGGGTGGCAGCATCATGTTGTGGGGTGCATTGCTGCAGGAGGGACTGGTGCACTTTTACAAAATAGATGGCATCATGAGGCTGGAAAATTATGTGGATATATTGAAGCAACATCTCAAGACATCAGTCAGGAAGTTAAAGCTTGGTTGCTAATGGGTCTTCCAAATGGACAATGACCCCAAGCATACTTCCAAAGTTGTGGCAAAATGGCTTAAGGACAACAAAGTCAAGGTATTGGAGTGGCCATCACAAAGCCCTGACCTCAATCACATAGAACATTTGTGGGCAGAACTGAAAAAGCATGTGCGAGCAAGGAGGCCTACAAACCTGACTCAGTTACACCAGCTCTGTCAGGAGGAATGGGCCAAAATTCACCCAACTTATTCTGGGAAGCTTGTGGAAGGGTACTTGAAACTTTTGACTCAAGTTAAACAATTTAAAGGCAATGCTACCAAATACTAATTGAGTGTGTAAACTTCTGAGCCACTGGGAATGTGATGAAAGAAATAAAAGCTGAAATAAATCACTCTAATATTATTATTCTGACATTTCACATTCTAAAAATAAAGTGGTGATTCTAACTGACCTAAAACAGGGAAGTTTTACTAGGATTAAATGTCAGGAATTGTGAAAAACTGAGTTTAAATGTATTTGGCTGAGGTGTATGTAACCTTCCGACTTCAACTGTATATTCCAAGAGATTATGTTTACATAACCATTAGCCATATTTGCTCTGAGTAGTTTTAAGGTGACAACTCTAATGAACATCATTATATAACATTTCACAATATATGTTCCAGCTGTACAATAAAACAGTGTAAATAAACGTAGAAAACCAATCCCCAAATAAAACAAAGCAACTAGGAATGTAACATTGCTTCTCGATGAGTCAATCATCACAGAATTGTCTTTGATGCTACAGAAGATAACGTGCAGTCTCAACTCAAAATTCCTTATGGTCCGTGAGGCCCTTGAAAGGCTCCCCAGAGTCCCGCAAACACATAGGCACAACAGGAGCACAGTGTTCACCTTCATTTGTATAGTAAACAGCACACAGTTCAAGTTATATTTGACCTTGTCTCGTTTTGTCTATCTATGCTAAACACCTTGCTCTAGCAATAATTTCTCTGCCTCCACGTTGTCCTCGAAAATCATTTTCTTTCCCTTCCAAGAAAAGAGCAGTGAAAACTAGTGTGTGCCTGACGTTCTTCTCGTGTCGTTGTTTCTTCGCCGTTGCAAACTTCTTCCTCTTCCTCTTCCAGTTCCTTGGACAGGTCCGTGAAAAAAAGACAGCCGGCAGTCTTCCCATTGAACGTCACATTTTTCTTTCGCCGCTTTAATCACTTTGTCCCGGGCTGTAGATCATAGAAAGCGGACGAGAACCATTCTCTGGGGTCTATTCTCGTCAGACACGTTTAAACTGCGATGGGTTCATTCAATTTCGAATTCGTGCCTGTCATCAAATCCAAATCCTTATGCGATGTTTTTCTGCACACGAGATTAGTTCGCCTCACTCCGCTTTTTCAGATGAACTAATCTCATCGTATTTCTCCTACTTCTGTTCTCAAGTTCTTCGACACGATTCCACATGCTGGAAAACACTTGGTTTGTTATTTTTGAATAAAACAAAACCCTTATTCATTAAATACGAATACAGAACTTTTTTTTGTGTGGATTAAATTAACGGTTTCAGCGCTGTAGGAGCTGTATCTACTACGCTTTGTTTCGGGACAAACCGGATCACTCAGAGTTCCAATGCGGTAATTGTTTACTTGCCGAGGATTATAGGCTTGAGGTGGCTTCCTTGATCACGCAGGTCGCCAGCCTACGTAAGAAACTGAGGAAAACGCAGAGTGGAATGTTTACATTTTATACGTCGGTGGCTAGACGGCGTTCGCGCTTAATGAATCCATATCTGCCTTCTCGTTTGTCGTTATCCGACTGGCTGGTGTTGCCCGGAGCTCCCCCATCTGATAGCAGAGTCGAAGGAGCAAGAGGAGTAAGGCAATCAACGATGGTCGCAAGTCACAAGCCGTGGAAGCCGAAGACAGTGGCCTCTCACAAAGCAGTCTACACTCCCAACGAGAGGCCCACAGCAGATACAAACAGCGAATAGATTCACCGTCCTGGAGGCTGATCTCCCTGCACCTCCGTCGCTGGGGCTGACTGTGTCTGCGGCCGCAGTGCCTACTACTATGGATTCGACAACCTTCCGTCCCTGCTCTGGATTGAGTGGTGCTTCTCCATCTGTCGGAAGCACCAGGCGCCGGGAGAAACGGGCTCAAGTTATCTTGCCTCTCTCCTGTCCATGAAGAGTTCTCAGAATCCTGTGAAGCGTGAGCGTGGGTGGATTTCCTGGTCATTCTCACCAGGGGTGATTCTGGGCAGCTCCATGGTAACAAATGTGATCGTTCCTGGAGCAAAAACAATGTATTATCCCGGAGCTCGAGTAAATAACATTACTAAGCTGCTCCTGAATGTACTACACCAGGACATGTGGGTTTTAATGACATTACTAAGCTGCTCCTGAATGTACTATACCAGGACATGTGGGTTTTAATGACATTACTAAGCTGCTCCTGAATGTACTACACCAGGACATGAGGGTTTTAATGACATTACTAAGCTGCTCCTGAATGTACTACATCAGGACATGTGGGTTCTAATGACATTACTAAGCTGCTCCTGAATGTACTACACCAGGACATGAGGGTTTTAATGACATTACTAAGCTGCTCCTGAATGTACTACACCAGGACATGAGGGTTTTAATGACATTACTAAGCTGCTACCTGAATGTACTATACCAGGACATGTGGGTTTTAATGACATTACTAAGCTGCTCCTGAATGTACTACACCAGCACATGTGGGTTCTAATGACATTACTAAGCTGCTCCTGAATGTACTACACCAGGACATGTGGGTTTTAATGGCATTACTAAGCTGCTACCTGAATGTACTATACCAGGACATGTGGGTTCTAATGACATTACTAAGCTGCTCCTGAATGTATTACACCAGGACATGTGGGTTTTAATGACATTACTAAGCTGCTCCTGAATGTACTACACCAGGACATGGACATTATCGTAGTCCATGAGGGTTTTAATGACATTACTAAGCTGCTCCTGAATGTACTACACCAGGACATGTGGGTTTTAATGACATTACTAAGCTGCTCCTGAATGTACTACACCAGGACATGTGGGTTTTAATGACATTACTAAGCTGCTACCTGAATGTACTACACCAGGACATGTGGGTTTTAATGACATTACTAAGCTGCTCCTGAATGTACTACACCAGGACGTGTGGGTTTTAATGACATTACTAAGCTGCTCCTGAATGTACTACATCAGGACATGTGGGTTTTAATGACATTACTAAGCTGCTCCTGAATGTACTACACCAGGACATGTGGGTTTTAATGACATTACTAAGCTGCTCCTGAATGTACTACACCAGGACATGTGGGTTTTAATGACATTACTAAGCTGCTCCTGAATGTACTACACCAGGACATGGACATTATCGTAGTCCATGTGGGTTTTAATGACATTACTAAGCTGCTCCTGAATGTACTACACCAGGACATGGACATTATCGTAGTCCATGTGGGTTTTAATGACATTACTAAGCTGCTCCTGAATGTACTACACCAGGACATGGACATTATCGTAGTCCATGTGGGTTTTAATGACATTACTAAGCTGCTCCTGAATGTACTACACCAGGACATGTGGGTTTTAATGACATTACTAAGCTGCTCCTGAATGTACTACATCAGGACATGTGGGTTTTAATGACATTACTAAGCTGCTCCTGAATGTACTACACCATGACATGGACATTATCGTAGTCCATGTGGGTTTTAATGACATTACTAAGCTGCTACCTGAATGTACTATACCAGGACATGTGGGTTTTAATGACATTACTAAGCTGCTCCTGAATGTACTACACCAGGACATGTGGGTTTTAATGACATTACTAAGCTGCTCCTGAATGTACTACACCAGGACATGTGGGTTTTAATGACATTACTAAGCTGCTCCTGAATGTACTATACCAGGACATGTGGGTTTTAATGACATTACTAAGCTGCTCCTGAATGTACTATACCAGGACATGTGGGTTTTAATGACATTACTAAGCTGCTCCTGAATGTACTACACCAGGACATGGACATTGATTCTATTGTAGTCCATGTGGGTTTTAATGACATTACTAAGCTGCTCCTGAATGTACTACACCAGGACATGTGGGTTTTAATGACATTACTAAGCTGCTCCTGAATGTACTACACCAGGACATGTGGGTTTTAATGACATTACTAAGCTGCTCCTGAATGTACTATACCAGGACATGTGGGTTTTAATGACATTACTAAGCTGCTCCTGAATGTACTACACCAGGACATGTGGGTTTTAATGACATTACTAAGCTGTTACCTGAATGTACTATACCAGGACATGTGGGTTTTAATGACATTACTAAGCTGCTACCTGAATGTACTACACCAGGACATGTGGGTTTTAATGACATTACTAAGCTGCTCCTGAATGTACTACATCAGGACATGTGGGTTTTAATGACATTACTAAGCTGCTCCTGAATGTACTACACCAGGACATGTGGGTTTTAATGACATTACTAAGCTGCTCCTGAATGTACTACACCAGGACATGTGGGTTTTAATGACATTACTAAGCTGCTCCTGAATGTACTACACCAGGACATGTGGGTTTTAATGACATTACTAAGCTGCTCCTGAATGTACTACATCAGGACATGTGGGTTTTAATGACATTACTAAGCTGCTCCTGAATGTACTACACCAGGACATGGACATTATCGTAGTCCATGTGGGTTTTAATGACATTATGAACGGCAGCTCTGAACAGTTGAAACTGGATTTTAAAGAGCTGATTGACTCTCTGCTAGACACTAACTAAAGACCCATCATATCTGGCCCTGTGTTCTCTCTGATCATATCTGGCCCTGTGACCTCTCTGATCATATCTGGCCCTGTGACCTCTCTGATCATATCTGGCCCTGTGACCTCTCTGATCATATCTGGCCCTGTGACCTCTCTGATCATATCTGGCCCTGTGGCCTCTCTGATCATATCTGGCCCTGTGCCCTCTCTGATCATATCTGGCCCTGTGACTTCTCTGATCATATCTGGCCCTGTGCCCTCTCTGATCATATCTGGCCCTGTGACCTCTCTGATCATATCTGGCCCTGTGACCTCTCTGATCATATCTGGCCCTGTGACTTCTCTGATCATATCTGGCCCTGTGACCTCTCTGATCATATCTGGCCCTGTGACCTCTCTGATCATATCTGGCCCTGTGGCCTCTCTGATCATATCTGGCCCTGTGACCTCTCTGATCATATCTGGCCCTGTGGCCTCTCTGATCATATTTGGCCCTGTGCCCTCTCTGATCATATCTGGCCCTGTGATCTCTCTGATCATATCTGGCCCTGTGACCTCTCTGATCATATCTGGGCCTGTGACCTCTCTGATCATATCTGGCCCTGTGACCTCTCTGATCATATCTGGCCCTGTGACCTCTCTGATTATATCTGGCCCTGTGACCTCTCTGATCACATCTGGCAGCTCACCCTGTTAGCACTGAGGCGGTGTGCCCTAGTAGGAAGTCCACTGTGTGTAGCTCACCCTGTTAGCACTGAGGCGGTGTGCCCTAGTAGGAAGTCCACTGTGTGTAGCTCACCCTGTTAACACTGAGGCGGTGTGCCCTAGTAGGAAGTCCACTGTGTGTAGCTCACCCTGTTAGCACTGAGGCGGTGTGCCCTAGTAGGAAGTCCACTGTGTGTAGCTCACCCTGTTAGCACTGAGGCGGTGTGCCCTAGTAGGAAGTCCACTGTGTGTAGCTCACCCTGTTAGCACTGAGGCGGTGTGCCCTAGTAGGAAGTCCACTGTGTGTAGCTCACCCTGTTAGCACTGAGGCGGTGTGCCCTAGTAGGAAGTCCACTGTGTGTAGCTCACCCTGTTAGCACTGAGGTGGTGTGTCCTAGTAGGAAGTCCACTGTGTGTAGCTCACCCTGTTAGCACTGAGCTGGTGTGCCCTAGTAGGAAGTCCACTGTGTGTAGCTCACCCTGTTAGCACTGAGGCGGTGTGCCCTAGTAGGAAGTCCACTGTGTGTAGCTCACCCTGTTAGCACTGAGGCGGTGTGCCCTAGTAGGAAGTCCACTGTGTGTAGCTCACCCTGTTAGCACTGAGGTGGTGTGCCCTAGTAGGAAGTCCACTGTGTGTAGCTCACCCTGTTAGCACTGAGGTGGTGTGCCCTAGTAGGAAGTCCACTGTGTGTAGCTCACCCTGTTAGCACTGAGGCGGTGTGCCCTAGTAGGAAGTCCACTGTGTGCAGCTCACCCTGTTAGCACTGAGGCGGTGTGCCCTAGTAGGAAGTCCACTGTGTGCAGCTCACCCTGTTAGCACTGAGGCGGTGTGCCCTAGTAGGAAGTCCACTGTGTGTAGCTCACCCTGTTAGCACTGAGGCGGTGTGCCCTAGTAGGAAGTCCACTGTGTGTAGCTCACCCTGTTAGCACTGAGGCGGTGTGCCCTAGTAGGAAGTCCACTGTGTGTAGCTCACCCTGTTAGCACTGAGGCGGTGTGCCCTAGTAGGAAGTCCACTGTGTGTAGCTCACCCTGTTAGCACTGAGGCGGTGTGTCCTAGTAGGAAGTCCACTGTGTGTAGCTCCCCCTGTTAGCATTGAGGCGGTGTGCCCTAGTAGGAAGTCCACTGTGTGTAGCTCACCCTGTTAGCACTGAGGCGGTGTACCCTAGTAGGAAGTCCACTGTGTGTAGCTCACCCTGTTAGCACTGAGGCGGTGTGCCCTAGTAGGAAGTCCACTGTGTGTAGCTCACCCTGTTAGCACTGAGGCGGTGTACCCTAGTAGGAAGTCCACTGTGTGTAGCTCACCCTGTTAGCACTGAGGCGGTGTGCCCTAGTAGGAAGTCCACTGTGTGTAGCTCACCCTGTTAACACTGAGGCGGTGTGCCCTAGTAGGAAGTCCACTGTGTGTAGCTCACCCTGTTAGCACTGAGGCGGTGTGCCCTAGTAGGAAGTCCACTGTGTGTAGCTCACCCTGTTAGCACTGAGGCGGTGTGCCCTAGTAGGAAGTCCACTGTGTGTAGCTCACCCTGTTAGCACTGAGGCGGTGTGTCCTAGTAGGAAGTCCACTGTGTGTAGCTCACCCTGTTAGCACTGAGGCGGTGTGCCCTAGTAGGAAGTCCACTGTGTGTAGCTCACCCTGTTAGCATTGAGGTGGTGTGCCCTAGTAGGAAGTCCACTGTGTGTAGCTCACCCTGTTAGCACTGAGGCGGTGTGCCCTAGTAGGAAGTCCACTGTGTGTAGCTCACCCTGTTAGCATTGAGGTGGTGTGCCCTAGTAGGAAGTCCACTGTGTGTAGCTCACCCTGTTAGCACTGAGGCGGTGTGCCCTAGTAGGAAGTCCACTGTGTGTAGCTCCCCCTGTTAGCATTGAGGCGGTGTGCCCTAGTAGGAAGTCCACTGTGTGTAGCTCACCCTGTTAGCACTGAGGCGGTGTACCCTAGTAGGAAGTCCACTGTGTGTAGCTCACCCTGTTAGCACTGAGGCGGTGTGCCCTAGTAGGAAGTCCACTGTGTGTAGCTCACCCTGTTAGCACTGAGGCGGTGTACCCTAGTAGGAAGTCCACTGTGTGTAGCTCACCCTGTTAGCACTGAGGCGGTGTGCCCTAGTAGGAAGTCCACTGTGTGTAGCTCACCCTGTTAACACTGAGGCGGTGTGCCCTAGTAGGAAGTCCACTGTGTGTAGCTCACCCTGTTAGCACTGAGGCGGTGTGCCCTAGTAGGAAGTCCACTGTGTGTAGCTCACCCTGTTAACACTGAGGCGGTGTGCCCTAGTAGGAAGTCCACTGTGTGTAGCTCACCCTGTTAGCACTGAGGCGGTGTGCCCTAGTAGGAAGTCCACTGTGTGTAGCTCACCCTGTTAGCACTGAGGCGGTGTGCCCTAGTAGGAAGTCCACTGTGTGTAGCTCACCCTGTTAGCACTGAGGCGGTGTGCCCTAGTAGGAAGTCCACTGTGTGTAGCTCACCCTGTTAGCACTGAGGCGGTGTGCCCTAGTAGGAAGTCCACTGTGTGTAGCTCACCCTGTTAGCACTGAGGTGGTGTGTCCTAGTAGGAAGTCCACTGTGTGTAGCTCACCCTGTTAGCACTGAGCTGGTGTGCCCTAGTAGGAAGTCCACTGTGTGTAGCTCACCCTGTTAGCACTGAGGTGGTGTGCCCTAGTAGGAAGTCCACTGTGTGTAGCTCACCCTGTTAGCACTGAGGCGGTGTGCCCTAGTAGGAAGTCCACTGTGTGTAGCTCACCCTGTTAGCACTGAGGTGGTGTGCCCTAGTAGGAAGTCCACTGTGTGTAGCTCACCCTGTTAGCACTGAGGTGGTGTGCCCTAGTAGGAAGTCCACTGTGTGTAGCTCACCCTGTTAGCACTGAGGCGGTGTGCCCTAGTAGGAAGTCCACTGTGTGCAGCTCACCCTGTTAGCACTGAGGCGGTGTGCCCTAGTAGGAAGTCCACTGTGTGCAGCTCACCCTGTTAGCACTGAGGCGGTGTGCCCTAGTAGGAAGTCCACTGTGTGTAGCTCACCCTGTTAGCACTGAGGCGGTGTGCCCTAGTAGGAAGTCCACTGTGTGTAGCTCACCCTGTTAGCACTGAGGCGGTGTGCCCTAGTAGGAAGTCCACTGTGTGTAGCTCACCCTGTTAGCACTGAGGCGGTGTGCCCTAGTAGGAAGTCCACTGTGTGTAGCTCACCCTGTTAGCACTGAGGCGGTGTGTCCTAGTAGGAAGTCCACTGTGTGTAGCTCCCCCTGTTAGCATTGAGGCGGTGTGCCCTAGTAGGAAGTCCACTGTGTGTAGCTCACCCTGTTAGCACTGAGGCGGTGTACCCTAGTAGGAAGTCCACTGTGTGTAGCTCACCCTGTTAGCACTGAGGCGGTGTGCCCTAGTAGGAAGTCCACTGTGTGTAGCTCACCCTGTTAGCACTGAGGCGGTGTACCCTAGTAGGAAGTCCACTGTGTGTAGCTCACCCTGTTAGCACTGAGGCGGTGTGCCCTAGTAGGAAGTCCACTGTGTGTAGCTCACCCTGTTAACACTGAGGCGGTGTGCCCTAGTAGGAAGTCCACTGTGTGTAGCTCACCCTGTTAGCACTGAGGCGGTGTGCCCTAGTAGGAAGTCCACTGTGTGTAGCTCACCCTGTTAGCACTGAGGCGGTGTGCCCTAGTAGGAAGTCCACTGTGTGTAGCTCACCCTGTTAGCACTGAGGCGGTGTGTCCTAGTAGGAAGTCCACTGTGTGTAGCTCACCCTGTTAGCACTGAGGCGGTGTGCCCTAGTAGGAAGTCCACTGTGTGTAGCTCACCCTGTTAGCATTGAGGTGGTGTGCCCTAGTAGGAAGTCCACTGTGTGTAGCTCACCCTGTTAGCACTGAGGCGGTGTGCCCTAGTAGGAAGTCCACTGTGTGTAGCTCCCCCTGTTAGCATTGAGGCGGTGTGCCCTAGTAGGAAGTCCACTGTGTGTAGCTCACCCTGTTAGCACTGAGGCGGTGTACCCTAGTAGGAAGTCCACTGTGTGTAGCTCACCCTGTTAGCACTGAGGTGGTGTGCCCTAGTAGGAAGTCCACTGTGTGTAGCTCACCCTGTTAGCACTGAGGCGGTGTACCCTAGTAGGAAGTCCACTGTGTGTAGCTCACCCTGTTAGCACTGAGGCGGTGTGCCCTAGTAGGAAGTCCACTGTGTGTAGCTCACCCTGTTAGCACTGAGGCGGTGTGCCCTAGTAGGAAGTCCACTGTGTGTAGCTCACCCTGTTAGCACTGAGGCGGTGTGCCCTAGTAGGAAGTCCACTGTGTGTAGCTCACCCTGTTAGCACTGAGGCGGTGTACCCTAGTAGGAAGTCCACTGTGTGTAGCTCACCCTGTTAGCACTGAGGCGGTGTGCCCTAGTAGGAAGTCCACTGTGTGTAGCTCACCCTGTTAGCACTGAGGCGGTGTGCCCTAGTAGGAAGTCCACTGTGTGTAGCTCACCCTGTTAGCACTGAGGCGGTGTGCCCTAGTAGGAAGTCCACTGTGTGTAGCTCACCCTGTTAGCACTGAGGCGGTGTACCCTAGTAGGAAGTCCACTGTGTGTAGCTCACCCTGTTAGCACTGAGGCGGTGTGTCCTAGTAGGAAGTCCACTGTGTGTAGCTCACCCTGTTAGCATTGAGGCGGTGTACCCTAGTAGGAAGTCCACTGTGTGTAGCTCACCCTGGACTAATATAAATAACATGAGCACATCTACTTCTGCTAAGCTTCCCAGTAAAACAATGAAAACAGTAAGCTTCCCAGTAAAACAATGAAAACAGGAAGCTTCCCAGTAAAACAATGAAAACAGTAAGCTTCGCAGAAGAAAAGTGCTAAAAATAGCCCACCTTAACATGTCATTTTTTAAAAATCTATAATATGTAGCTTAAGAAACAAGGATCATGAAATCAATAATTTGCTAGTAACAGATGACATTCATATTCTCTCTGAAACTCACTTAGATAATACCTTTGATGATACAGTGATAGCAATACAAGGTTATAACATTTACGGAAAAGACAGAAATGCCAATAGTGGAGGTGTTGCTGTTTATATTCAGAACCACATTCCTGTAAAGCTTAGAGAGGATCTCATGTTAAATAGTGTTGAAGTAATATGGCTACAGGTTCATCTGCCTCACCTAAAGCCCATTCTGGTGGGAAGCTGCTATAGACCACCAAGTGCTAACAGTCAGTATCTGGATAACATGTTAAATACTGTTGAAGTAATATGGATACAGGTTCATCTGCCTCACCTAAAGCCCATTCTGGTGGGAAGCTGCTATAGACCACCAAGTGCTAACAGTCAGTATCTGGATAACATGTTAAATAGTGTTGAAGTAATATGGCTACAGGTTCATCTGCCTCACCTAAAGCACATTCTGGTGGGAAGCTGCTATAGACCACCAAGTGATAACAGTCAGTATCTGGATAACATGTTAAATACTGTTGAAGTAATATGGATACAGGTTCATCTGCCTCACCTAAAGCACATTCTGGTGGGAAGCTGCTATAGACCACCAAGTGCTAACAGTCAGTATCTGGATGACAAGTGTGAAATGCTTGATAATGTCTGTGATATCAACAGAGAGGTATATTTTCTGGGTGAACTTAATACTGACTGGCTTTCATCAAGCTGCCCACTAAAGAAAAAACTTATAACTGTAACCAGTGTCTGCAACCTGGTTCAGGTTATCAGTCAACCTACCAGGGTAGTTACAAACAGCACAGGAATTAAATCATCAACATGTATTGATCACATCTTTCCTAATACTGCAGAAATGTGCTTTAAAGCAGTATCCAGATCCATAGGATGTAGTGTTCACAATGTAATAGCAATATGTAGGAAAACCAAAGTTCCAAAGGCTAGGCCTAATATAGTGTATAAGAGGTCAGACAATACGTTTTGTAGTGATTCCTATGTTATTGATGTAAAGATTATCTGTTGGTCCGTGGTGTGTAATGAGGAGCAACCAGACACTGCACTTGACACATTTATTAAATTGCTTATTCCAGTTACTAATAAGCACCCATTAATAAAATGACTGTAAAAACGGTTAAATCCACGTGGATTGATGAGGAATTGAACAATGGTTTGGTTGAGAGGGATGAGGCAAAAGGGTTAGGAATTGAACAATGGTATGGTTGAGAGGGATGAGGCAAAAGGGTTATCAAAAGTCTGGCTGCACAACCTGTCACGTTCCTGACCTTATTTCCTTTGTTCTGTATTGTTTAGTTGGTCAGGACGTGAGCTGGGTGGACATTCTATGTTATGTGTTTCTATGTTGGGTTCATTGTCAACTAGCCTGATATGGTTCTCAATTAGAGGCAGGTGTTTGACGTTTCCTCTTGTCGTGTCTTTGACTATGCCAGATTAATTGCTATGACATGCTATTCTATAAAATAATTTCTCCGTAATTAATATTACCTGATTGAACTAATCATGTAAATATTAATTAACTAGAGAGGGACACCACGAAAGAATATTTATAGAGCTGTTATCTTTCGAATAAACTCTTAAAGATTTAGTACGATTTTACGTCCATAACAGTCACATTAATCGTCATTTTAATCAGTCTCATCTGAAAGTTGGAAGTCCTTGATTATCTGCAAGAATCCTGGCTAACAAGTTGAATCAGCAATACAAAATTGGGTTTAATTATTTATTTACTAAATACCTAACTAATCACACAGAAACAAACATACACCATTAAATCATAACTTGATCACAAATTGCGTCATACAGAAAAACGTCCCTAGCGGGCGGAATAGATATGACAGCTTGTTACACAAAGGGAAGGGGCTGAGTCCTAGTGAAAGAGCGGGAGACTTGAACATAGGCGAGCTGTACTATCGTAAATACAGTATCTTATGCATTCTAAATTACCGCCCATTCGAAGAGGAAAATGCAATGAATATTTACTCTGAGCTGCGCTTCAGTAGGTTGGTGGTAGATGGACCGTGTCGCCAACCCGAGTCCTCTGTCCTTTGAAGAATGTCTCTGGTGCCTTACTGGATACGTTGGAGGAGCGTTGTGTGTAGTAGATGGAAGACCGTATCGTCCTTCCTAACCTG
The DNA here is from genome assembly GCF_016432855.1 of Salvelinus namaycush. Taxonomy (NCBI): domain Eukaryota; kingdom Metazoa; phylum Chordata; class Actinopteri; order Salmoniformes; family Salmonidae; genus Salvelinus; species Salvelinus namaycush. Next base: position 38,461 of record NW_024057799.1, on the reverse strand, counting down.
CGTTTAGCTGTTGCTAACTCAACGGCTAGGAGATATCACTTCTGTAGTGAATACGAGTTCAAAGTTCATACCATTCACAATCAAAGTCCATGCTGATGTTGGCTTCATCTATAGTTATTATCTGAACCATTCTGACACTGGATCGTCATCCTAGCGTACCCGGAACAGAAAGTTATATTCTTGTTCATTGGCTTTTATAGTGGAGGGAGAGGGGTGTGTCTGAAAAGTCTATTAACCCATGCCTCTTCACAGGGGCGGACCACTGTGAGCAGAGGAAAACTTATGAAAGCACAGATCTCTCATTTGGAAGCTAAAATTACATTTAATCTCTTCACAAATAATGTCATATTCAAACATTTGAATTAAACAACAATTCCATGTGAATCCGATACCTCTGACGTTTAGACTTTCCACAGTAGAGTTTATGTCATTCTATCAGTGATGAGAATGTGTCAGAGGGCAACCGAACTGACATAATATACCTTAAGTACCACCGCATATGTTCAGTTGGTCGGATTACCAGAATATAGTTCATTTCCCCCAACTTCTGATGTTCCCAGAATCTCTATGTTAACCAAGGGGTTTTCTTATGTCACATCAGTTATAGTAGGGAGAGAGAAAAAGGGGGAAAGAGGTATTTATGACTGTCATAAACCTACCCCCAACCCAACGTCATGACACTCTGATTGAGAACCATATTAAGGTAGGCTGTTCTCACTGTTTGTTTGTGGGTGATTGTTGCTGTGTCTGTGTTTGTTCGCCACACGGTACTGTTTCGTTTCGTTTCGTTCGTTTGTTCCTGTTCGTGCGTTCATGTTTTATGTGTTCTCAAGTTCAGGTCTGTTTTGGTAGTTTGTTCAAGTGTTTTTCCGTCTTCGTTTACATATTAAATAAGTATGTATTCAAACCACGCTGCATATTGGTCCGATCCTTGCTCCTCCTCAGACGAGGAGGAAGACGAGCGTTACACAACCGATTGGTAAACGTACTGCAAATTGAGAAATTATGTGACTAAATTGAATAAAATGAAGAAACTACATTATGAAACTAAGATAAATGAAATAAAGAATGATAGTAAAAAGCTTTGGGGCACCTTCAATCAAATGTTTGGGAAAAAAGGCAAACTCAGCTTCATCATTCATTGAAACAGATGGCTCACTCAACACAAACCAACTGATATTGCCAACTACTTTAATGAATTCTTCATTGGTAAGATTAGTAAATTTAGGCATGACATGCCAGCAACAAACAATGCCACTATACATCCAAGTATATCTGACCAAATTATGAAAGAGAAGCGTTGTAATTTTGAATTCCGTAAAGTGAGCAGGGAAAAGGTGAAAAAAGTATTGTTGTTTATCAACAATGACAAGCCACCGGGGTCTGACAATCTGGATGGAGAATGACTGAGGATAATAGCAGACGATATTACCACTCCTATTTGCCACATCTTCAATTTAAGCCTACTAGAGAGCGTGTTCCCTCAGGCCTGGAGGGAAGCTAAAGTCATTCCTCTATCTAAGAATAGTAAAGCCCCCTTTACTGGCTCAAATAGCCGACCAATCAGCCTGTTACCAATCCTTTGTAAACTTCTGGAAAAAATGGTGTTTGACCAGATACAATGCTATTTCACAGTAAACATAATAACAGACTTTCAGCATGCTAATAGGGAAGGACATTCAACAAGCACAGCACTTACACAAATTTAGAAGCACAAGCATTTCGATACACTCACAATAACATCTGCTAACCATGTGTTTCTACCATGCTGTTTGGTCATGTGTTGCTGCCATGCTGTTTGGTCATGTGTTGCTGCCATGCTGTTTGGTCATGTGTTGCTGCCATGCTGTTTGGTCATGTGTTTCTACCATGCTGTTTGGTCATGTGTTGCTGCCATGCTGTTTGGTCATGTGTTGCTGCCATGCTGTTTGGTCATGTGTTGCTGCCATGCTGTTTGGTCATGTGTTGCTGCCATGCTGTTTGGTCATGTGTTGCTGCCATGCTGTTTGGTCATGTGTTTCTACCATGCTGTTTGGTCATGTGTTGCTGCCATGCTGTTTGGTCATGTGTTGCTGCCATGCTGTTTGGTCATGTGTTTCTACCATGCTGTTTGGTCATGTGTTTCTACCATGCTGTTTGGTCATGTGTTTCTACCATGCTGTTTGGTCATGTGTTGCTGCCATGCTGTTTGGTCATGTGTTGCTGCCATGCTGTTTGGTCATGTGTTGCTGCCATGCTGTTTGGTCATGTGTTGCTGCCATGCTGTTTGGTCATGTGTTGCTGCCATGCTGTTTGGTCATGTGTTGCTGCCATGCTGTTTGGTCATGTGTTGCTGCCATGCTGTTTGGTCATGTGTTGCTGCCATGCTGTTTGGTCATGTGTTGCTGCCATGCTGTTTGGTCATGTGTTGCTACCATGCTGTTTGGTCATGTGTTGCTGCCATGCTGTTTGGTCATGTGTTGCTGCCATGCTGTTTGGTCATGTGTTGCTGCCATGCTGTTTGGTCATGTGTTGCTGCCATGCTGTTTGGTCATGTGTTGCTGCCATGCTGTTTGGTCATGTGTTGCTGCCATGCTGTTTGGTCATGTGTTGCTGCCATGCTGTTTGGTCATGTGTTGCTGCCATGCTGTTTGGTCATGTGTTTCTACCATGCTGTTTGGTCATGTGTTGCTGCCATGCTGTTTGGTCATGTGTTGCTGCCATGCTGTTTGGTCATGTGTTGCTGCCATGCTGTTTGGTCATGTGTTGCTGCCATGCTGTTTGGTCATGTGTTGCTGCCATGCTGTTTGGTCATGTGTTTCTACCATGCTGTTTGGTCATGTGTTTCTGCCATGCTGTTTGGTCATGTGTTGCTGCCATGCTGTTTGGTCATGTGTTGCTGCCATGCTGTTTGGTCATGTGTTTCTACCATGCTGTTTGGTCATGTGTTTCTACCATGCTGTTTGGTCATGTGTTTCTACCATGCTGTTTGGTCATGTGTTGCTGCCATGCTGTTTGGTCATGTGTTGCTGCCATGCTGTTTGGTCATGTGTTGCTGCCATGCTGTTTGGTCATGTGTTGCTGCCATGCTGTTTGGTCATGTGTTGCTGCCATGCTGTTTGGTCATGTGTTGCTGCCATGCTGTTTGGTCATGTGTTGCTGCCATGCTGTTTGGTCATGTGTTGCTGCCATGCTGTTTGGTCATGTGTTGCTGCCATGCTGTTTAGTCATGTGTTGCTGCCATGCTGTTTGGTCATGTGTTTCTGCCATGCTGTTTGGTAATGTGTTTCTACCATGCTGTTTGGTAATGTGTTGCTGCCATGCTGTTTGGTCATGTGTTGCTGCCATGCTGTTTGGTCATGTGTTGCTACCATGCTGTTTGGTCATGTGTTGCTGCCATGCTGTTTGGTCATGTGTTGCTGCCATGCTGTTTGGTCATGTGTTGCTGCCATGCTGTTTGGTCATGTGTTGCTGCCATGCTGTTTGGTCATGTGTTGCTGCCATGCTGTTTGGTCATGTGTTGCTACCATGCTGTTTGGTCATGTGTTTCTACCATGCTGTTTGGTCATGTGTTGCTGCCATGCTGTTTGGTCATGTGTTGCTGCCATGCTGTTTGGTCATGTGTTGCTGCCATGCTGTTTGGTCATGTGTTTCTACCATGCTGTTTGGTCATGTGTTGCTGCCATGCTGTTTGGTCATGTGTTGCTGCCATGCTGTTTGGTCATGTGTTTCTACCATGCTGTTTGGTCATGTGTTGCTGCCATGCTGTTTGGTCATGTGTTGCTACCATGCTGTTTGGTCATGTGTTGTGTTAGTAAAACGTTTACTGTTGACAGGAGAACAAGAGGAGACAATAGGACGAGGTGGATAATTTTATAATAAGGCCGTTTAATCACATGTAAAGATATCTTAGTAAAATCTTGCAGCAAGGCTCTTTCTGTCTGATTCCTATTGAATCGTCCGGGAAAGAGATAGTTCCAAGAACCGTACAGTATTATATAGACAACAAGCAAAGTAGGTAGATCTGCGAGTCTGGCCTTCCGATTGGTCGATCTGGGTCTTGGGTAGTCCTGAACAGGCCTGGTGTCCACGTTCCATTGGTTCCTGAGATAGTTCTTTGTCCTGAGCTCCAAGCATGAGTTGTGTGTGTCTGTGTGATTGTCATGGGGGAGGGGAGTTGTGGGTATCGTGTATATGTCTAATGAGTCCAGCATGTCCAAGAAAAAGAGGGGGTGTGTATGTTGTGTCAACTATAGCTAATGTTGAGAAGTTGTTAAAACAAGTTACCAATATCTAATACAATTTCTTACAAATCCCCCTCTTCACGTCTCACAAGAGACGTGACATAAAAGTATCTTAGTCCTCAAATAGATAGACAGGTCCAGCTTCCCCATCATCAAGCAATGGGAACATTTGGGCCCTTTCCTGATTAGGGTCTATAGCGGCAGTTATAACACGACTAGCAAGCGTGCGCGCACATGGAATGCAACAGCATCCACAAAGTACAAGAATGGCCGCAAAAACAGAAATTGATACTAGGATGGAGGAAACCAGCGTCTTATATTTACCAAAAGCATCCATCCATGAGTCCCACATAGTAGTGTCCACTCCAGAATGCTGCTTCATCTTACCATTAAGGGTACGAAGTCCCTCCAATGCTACAGTCAGACTCCCATCCGTAGCTGTGTTATTGGGAATGAAAGTACAACACTGTTCACCAAACATTGCACAGACCCCCCCCCGTTCAGCCAATAACATATCAACCGCGATTCTATTTTGAAATGCCATCAGGGACGTAGCTGCCAATTGTCCATGGACCGCCTCAAAGCCTTGTTGAGTCCAATTGCCCAGTTTCTGGACATTAAAATGAATGTAGTTAATTCTGTCCACATTTTTATTAACTGTACACCACCAACAAAATGATGATTCAAACCCAGCTGTCACTTGGTCCACCAGTTTATATTCATCTGGCACCCCCTAGGGACACCAATAGCATCAATGTAAGTTGAGTCGTAACTGAGCAAGGACCAAAAAGGAGACCACTCCAATAACTACACCTGGAGTGGCCAACCACACATTAGTAAACCAAAAAACGAGAATATGTTAAACCCTCCGGTCCATCCCTCTATACAACCTGTACCAGGTGGGCTCGTCGCCACCCGGGAACTTCAAACCTTCACAACAGGGAGGACAAACATCACTTTTTATTCATTCAACAACATCATCTACAGCAAACCAAGGGTCCTCCTCTGTCAGCCCACTCTCCTGCGGAAGCTCGTTTTCGTATCAGCCTCTCCAACTGGAGCATCAAGCAGCGGCATCATACCAGAGGCCCCTTACACATCTGTAACAAACTTCTTCAAACAAGGTACGATACAGGCTACACAGAAATGAAAAACAACAACTAGTGTCAGAAATCCAGTAATCATCATTGCAGTGTACTTACCAAAACAACCACCCAGCCAGGGGAACAGTCCACTCTCCTCCACACCTGCAAGACCCTTCATCTCCACTGATAACCTTGCCAACCCACTCAGAGCTTTTGAAATGCTCCCATCCGGACTAGTATTGTTAGGAACAAACGTGCAACACTGTTCTACAATCTTTTTACATACACCTCCCTGGTTGGCCAGACTTATGTCCAGTGTTAGTCTATTGTGTCTACTGGTTTGTGAGGTAGCATCCAATTGTTCAGCCATCCCTGTAAGTCCTGTGTGGGTGTGTTTCACAAATCATCATTAATTATAGTAGATATAATTGATCCAGACCTTTTGTTTTAGCATCAACAATAGCTGGGCCAATGATGGGCATCAGATGCCACAGGCCATCATTCCTGTTTAATGTCTGGAATTCGTGGGGGACCCCTATTGGGACCCCAACAGGTTGGTGTGCATGTTATCTGTACCCTCGGACCAAGGAGCGTCACGTTTCTGCCGTCTCCTGGGTTGGTCCCAAGCCTCTGTGTCCTGTGTAGCTCCCAGAAGTTGATTAGCTATAATAATAGGCAATGGTGGTATCAGACTGGCCAAAACACATGAGCAACGACAATTTCCTTTCAAAAATGGGGTCAACCGCCTGGCAGGTCCACACATCCACCATACATCAGCAACACCTCTAGTTCCTAGTGGTATTAGTGATGCAGGTAGTAGCAGGGAGCCTTCCATAGTCTATACCTCTACCTGTACCAGTGATACAGCTGTTATATCCCCCATATGCCTTAACTCCCCACGGTACCTTCTGGGGAGGGACCACTGGGAACACAAGACTCAGAGTTTTACACAGGGTTGAATTTGGCTTGAACTTTTCCAATATGCACATCCAACCTTCCCCATTACTTAGGACAAATGGGTGAGCAGCCAGAATAGGTCTGGCATGTCCACATACGACACAGTCCTTTCTATTAAGTGTTTTGTAGGCCAGCCACATATTCTCCCTTTCCTCATAACCAGTTTCAGTCCCCAAATGTTCACTATCTGAGATGTCTTTTATATTTATTATCTGTACCAGATTGGAGAGCTTAGGTGATGGCGTGGGACTTGGTCTTGAAGTGGTGGAGGAGGCCGGCTGAACCCTGGTCCATTGGAACTGGTGGTGGTTCTGGCAGCACTGCGATGGTAACATCCCCATCGTATCCTGATCAGACAGCTCAGGACTACAAGCAGTCCTGTAAAACCCCACCCTCTCCCAGAGAACACATCATCAGCCAGAGATCAAGCAACACTTTCACTTCTATGAACGAACACAGTGAGGAAAGGTCGGGGTCAGGGATTCTTCATTAAGGAGTTGATCCCCGAGCTCTATTAGCAACGGTTCTTCTCCTTAACTCTGTGATCATTCGGCAGTGTCAGTGTGTCTCACCCTCCAAGTGCGATATGCCCCCAGGTCGAGTGATTCACCTTCTCCCTTAATTCACCTGCAATGCATAAACTCTTGGACATACAGGTTTGGTTAACTAGAAATGTTTAATTTTAAATACGTTTATTATCCAATAGGCCCCATCCTTTCCTAGACCACAATGTACCCTCCTTCGTTTGATACCTGGCTCTGGCCAGGTATCAACCTTACCTACTCTAAATAATGACTTAGTACATCATATTATAAGAATGTCCCTTTTATTCCCCGCATATCCAATTCTCCCTTGGGCGTACATTCATATCTATTCTTTTCCAATTCTCTGTCAAGTGACTTATCTACTTTGAAATGTATCTGTGCTGCTTATATATGTTAACCCTTTTCTCTCCTATCTTATTTCACAGCCTACCTTGCTCATTTCCTGGTCCACCCTCCCTAACCTGCTCTCAAACCTTCAAGGTCTCAACAGTGCGGGGTAGACCCATCTGTCTGCCTTTTTCTATATGTTCCTTTACAATATTAACTAAGTGTCTCACTGTTTTGACTCTATCTGCATGGATTTAAAAATAACAACAGGTCTTATAGTGTCAATCTTTAAAGTCCTAACATAACCTATCTCTATCTTCTAATGGCCAATACAAATGCTTACCTTATGGTCAAGAGTTATAAACTCTATTATAATCAATTTACCTCAAAACTAGTATCCCAAATGACACAATCTCATTATTCTCACTACATTTCCCCGCGAGTGATCAAGTCGCCGGAAAATGCAATGGAAACAGAAAACAGGTCAAAATGTTACACCTACATTCGTGTTCCATATCTAGACATACCAAAAGAACCCTTTATCTTCTCAAAGTCCCTTGCCTAAATAAAACTCAGAAAGTAAAACTCCTATTCCCATATGAGTGTATTCTTTTAAGATATCTTATCTCTGGGTACACGGAAACCCTTAACCTTAATGTTTACTCCAAAAAACAAAATTATGTCACCAGCATTCAACCAGGCCCCCCCCGTCGGCTGGGAGACCATTGGGTGCTGCAATACTGCCATCTTCTGTCCATTCTCTGCACAGCTCTCCACCCACTCTTATTCAACCTTCTCAATTTGAGCAATGTTAGTTCCTTATTTTAACTATTGTTTTCCAAATTTTTAATTTTTTTAATCTATTATTATCTAGTTAGACTAGAGTGTCCGTGACATACATCCATGGGGATCCGGTTATAGTTATTCTATTAACCATGTGAAAGTGCCCAGGGACACCCCAAATATCAGTATGAATATCACAAATAAGGGGCCAGATATCCCTAGCCTTGCCCAGGGAGGGAGAAATATCCCTCTAACTGGGCGAGGTTCCTTTATCAGGGGAGGCGGAGTTTGATTCCGCATCACCTGAGTCAGAAATGTCTTCATTTGGAATCGAATTTAAGCTGTTTAAATCAGCTCTGACTTCTGTCAGTGTTCTAGAAGGGATTGGGGCTGGAGTGCAATGTGTGAGGTGGTGCCAAGGTGCGCCTGATTTACCTTTGACCTGGACTGAGTGTGAAGTAACCTCCCTCACTTCGTACAGTCCAGTCCACCTGGGTTCTAGCCACTTTCTCTTGTGGACATTAACCCCACCCAGTCACCAATTTTCCCTCAGTGGTGCCGGATCTCCCGTCAGCTTCCCTGTTGGACCTTGTGAATCTGTGTGAAGAGAGCTGCAGAAAGTTCCGTCAATTATCAGACATTACAATTTGTTGTACATCAAGGGCGGGCATATGACCTCCCTTCCTTGGTGGACCAAGCATGACTCCTCCAGCCATTGTCTCATGAGGAGAGAGATGGGTGCCTGCACCTGGAGAGGCTCTCATGGCCAGCAACGCCAGGGGCAGGACTTCAACCCAAATCAACTTCAAACCTGCACATACATTTGATTGGCGCGTTCCACGAGACTTATGAGATTGTGGCCTGTACACTAACCCCATCATTAAACAACAATCAGTTGACATTTACACATCCGACCCTATTGGTACATGGAGCGTTTGTCATTAAACAATACACATGAGTTCGGTTTGCAGCCACTTAATGACCTATTTTGCATCCTCCCTTGCTGTTGGTATTGCCTCAACCCATTTAGAGAACCTGTCTACCATAACTAACAGGTACCTTTTTCCATTTGTCACATTGTCTTTCCCCATATCTGTGTGTGTTGGTGAGTGGTTCGTTCCCCAGGTCAGGTCTCCGTTTCAGTTCCTGTGCAGCTCTTTCTGCACAGGAGTGGGGTAGACCTTCAGCATTGAGTGCGTCTGCCATGTTTTTGTCAGTGTTGACAAATGTGATGTGATTGTGTGCATTTATTCTGGATTTTCGTTTTCCTTTCAGCGCTGAACGTGAATTCTTTGCTCATCAGATATGCTGCAACCCCATAGTGGGTGTGGATTTCCAATGGATGGCACATTATCATGTGGGCTGTTTTTCCAATAGCTTTTGCCACTGCAGCCACATACCTGGAGCATGTGGTTTGCCCTTCTTCAATGTGGTCCAGTTTGGAGGAGTGATACCTCAACACTCTACTCTCCCCCTCTAGGTTCTGGAAAAGGATGGATGATGTAAATCCTTCTTTTTCAGAAACATCCAGATGGAACTTGTTTTTTTTTAGTCAGGTGCTGTTAGGGCTACTGCCACTTAGAGATCTGTTTTCAAGAGTGCAAAAGCCTTTGATGCTTCAGTAGTCCAGGTCAATGATGAGTGTAGGTTAGTGGTGAGCAGCTTCAGGGCCATGGGGCATATTCGTCAGCCATGCCCTGAAAAGGGGGAGGTGATTGCTGATTCGGGTCTGGATTGGGGTGATTGTATGCGGGTTGAAGGGCCGCACATGGTTGATACATCATTGGCCTGACTCCCCCTTGGTCTAGGGGCGTATCCTCGTCCCCCTTTGGCCAGAAACTGGCTTTGGGCCGGGGTTATTGGGTGCGGACACTGTCGCACCATATGCCCAGCTTGTTTACAATTATGACAGCTTCCATAAGATCCAGAGTACCTCTGGGGCTGTCCCCATGTGGGTGAATAGTTTGATTGTGGTAGTGGGTAGTAGGGTTGTAGTGGTGGTTCCGACGAAGGGTATGGCTGAAGCGGGTAGGCATACGGCAGTTGGAATGGCTGCTCCTGGGGTGGGTGTATAGGTGGTCCCTGCTGGGTGAAGATGGGTAGTTGTTGTTGCTGTATCATTCGGGAAACAGTTTTTTCAATGATTTGTGAGATTTCTTGTTGGTCTTCAGCCACCATCTGTTTCTTGGGTTTCTCTCCTTTCTGGGCCTCTTTCAATTGTAGTTTCAAAAGTTGTACCTGTAGGGACTGGATTTGTGTTTCAGCCCCTCCCTTATCCTTATTGTATTGGGTAATGTGGTGATGCACATGGGAGTTGAACTGAGCCTGGGGAATTGCCATTAACCCCACAGTGCCCCTGAGATGGGTTGGGGCCGATGGGGCTGCTGTGGTGGTAGGTGGGGCGTCATTATTGTTGGGCCTGCCCTCTTTGGTGTCAGTTGGTGCTCCAGTGCCCACCCCCATCGTATCAGGTTTCCTGTAAGGGAGAGCTTTCCTAATTTCCTCAATCGCCCATAATCCTATTTTCATCTCAGCCTCTGCCTTGTTCCTGCCTTTTTAAATAAGTGACTCTTATTCTTATCAACTTCACATTCTATCCCTTGCTTCACTGCTTCCTCCAATTCTTTCTCCATAATGAGGAGTTGCCCTTTTGATGGGGCGACTCCACTAAGGAAACCTGCTTGAGTCCATCTCAGCCTCACTTCTTCCCAAGTTCTTTTAACGGGTTTGTAGTGTAATTTCCCGCCTGCTCTGTCTTTCATTCTCTGATCTAAATATTCGTTGAATTTGTGTTTGGGGACGATAGTCGTGGTCATTTTGTCGTTAAGCTATGTCTGGGTCTATTATTATCTTTGTATACTTTAGCCCGTCACTGATCGAAACCAGCGATGTATTTTTCTTCCCCTAACCTCCCCCAGTCTCGTGTCCGACTCGCGTGGACAAAGGATTTTATTGCCGTGTATTCGATGAATTATTTTCGTTTTCCAACAATATTTCAGCTTTATCTCTTTGAAACAATATACGAATATTCACGCGCTCCTGTTATAATTGGAATGACAGTTTTAGGTACTTATAATAAAAAATATTATTGCTTTTCGCTAATTTAATTAATTAAATACTTTGGCAAAATATTTCAGAAGTTTCCTTTGGGGACAATATACTAGTAATTCAGGCGCTCCTGATATAATTGGAATGGCAATTATAAGATATATAATTCGAAAGATATTATTTCTATTAACTTTTCCGATTAATTTGAACTTTTTCCGATTAATTAAATACTTTGCCAAAACATTTCAGAAATTTCCTTTGGGGACAATATACTAGTAATTCACGCGCTTCTATAATAATTTTCAAATTGATTCTAACCCTTAGGGATTTATCAACAGTAGGAGAGGGAAAAATCCGGTCAACTCATCAGCAGAAAATAGTTGCTTCACAGCAATATATACACATCGACACGGCGGTCACTTTAGCACAGCCTCAACTTAGCATATGGCTAGTTAGTAGCAATTGGTCTCGTGGAACGTTCAATCCCCCACATTGCGACAACACAACTTACACATACAATTACAGCACAACTTACACATGCAATATCACATTAGATTCCTCACGTAACACCTAGCTAAGTATAGCTACTGCACGACTATTTGAATCGTATTATATTAATTATGGATTCTTCACGGTACCCCTATCTGATCGACTGTCAAATATGGCCCGACTGTGTGAATCGTTATATATTTTTATTTTTTATGGGTCTTCACGGTAACACTTAGCTGATTTGCCAAATCTAACTACTGCCCGGCTATATGGATCCCATCTTTTAATTGTGGATTCTTCACGGTAACCCCTATCTGATCGACTGTCAAATATGGCCCGACTATGTGAATCGTTATAAAGCTTATCCTTCACTGTACACCTACTCGATCAGCATACCGCGTAGTGCCAGACTATGTGAATAAGTCTTTGACCTATTAATACTTAGATATCTGTACACAATGCCTTAAATTCTAAACAATTCCACATAAATTTAGCAACAATTCACACTCACCACAGTACTCCTGATCATTGAATTTAGATATTGGCTATAATACAATATACAGATTTTGGTTAAACGGGCATCTGCTCACCTCTTTAGTTTCGAGCTCTCTGATCAGTTTCCTGGGTGGGTTGAATCGCGATTCTCCCTCGAAAAGGTCACCTCTCCTCTGGAATCTTTCTCCCTCTCGTCTCCTGTCCGATTAATTTTCTATTGGGCCGAATTCAAAGATGAAACCATCCTCTGCTTACCAAGTCTGTTAGTAAAACGTTTACTGTTGACAGGAGAACAAGAGGAGACAATAGGACGAGGTGGATAATTTTATAATAAGGCCGTTTAATCACATGTAAAGATATCTTAGTAAAATCTTGCAGCAAGGCTCTTTCTGTCTGATTCCTATTGAATCGTCCGGGAAAGAGATAGTTCCAAGAACCGTACAGTATTATATAGACAACAAGCAAAGTAGGTAGATCTGCGAGTCTGGCCTTCCGATTGGTCGATCTGGGTCTTGGGTAGTCCTGAACAGGCCTGGTGTCCACGTTCCATTGGTTCCTGAGATAGTTCTTTGTCCTGAGCTCCAAGCATGAGTTGTGTGTGTCTGTGTGATTGTCATGGGGGAGGGGAGTTGTGGGTATCGTGTATATGTCTAATGAGTCCAGCATGTCCAAGAAAAAGAGGGGGTGTGTATGTTGTGTCAACTATAGCTAATGTTGAGAAGTTGTTAAAACAAGTTACCAATATCTAATACAATTTCTTACAGTTGCTACCATGCTGTTTGGTCATGTGTTTCTACCATGCTGTTTGGTCATGTGTTGCTGCCATGCTGTTTGGTCATGTGTTGCTGCCATGCTGTTTGGTCATGTGTTTCTACCATGCTGTTTGGTCATGTGTTTCTACCATGCTGTTTGGTCATGTGTTGCTGCCATGCTGTTTGGTCATGTGTTGCTGCCATGCTGTTTGGTCATGTGTTGCTGCCATGCTGTTTGGTCATGTGTTGCTGCCATGCTGTTTGGTCATGTGTTGCTGCCATGCTATGTTGTTGTCTTAGGTCTCCTATAAATATATTTTTTAATACTGGTCCCAGCAATACAGACAGCCCCCCACAACAGACCAGTGGCTTTATGCTGGTCCCAGCAGTACAGACAGCCCCTCACAACAGACCAGTGGTTTATACTGGTCCCAGCAGTACAGACAGCCCCTCACAACAGACCAGTGGCTTTATACTGGTCCCAGCAGTACAGACAGCCCCTCACAACAGACCAGTGGCTTTATACTGGTCCCAGCAGTACAGACAGCCCCTCACAACAGACCAGTGGCTTTATACTGGTCCCAGCAGTACAGACAGCCCATCACAACAGACCAGTGGCTTTATACTGGTCCCAGCAGTACAGACAGCCCCTCACAACAGACCAGTGGCTTTATACTGGTCCCAGCAGTACAGACAGCCCATCACAACAGACCAGTGGCTTTATACTGGTCCCAGCAGTACAGACAGCCCCTCACAACAGACCAGTGGTTTATACTGGTCCCAGCAGTACAGACAGCCCCTCACAACAGACCAGTGGCTTTATACTGGTCCCAGCAGTACAGACAGCCCCTCACAACAGACCAGTGGCTTTATACTGGTCCCAGCAGTACAGACAGCCCCTCACAACAGACCAGTGGCTTTATACTGGTCCCAGCAGTACAGACAGCCCATCACAACAGACCAGTGGCTTTATACTGGTCCCAGCAGTACAGACAGCCCCTCACAACAGACCAGTGGCTTTATACTGGTCCCAGCAGTACAGACAGCCCATCACAACAGACCAGTGGCTTTATACTGGTCCCAGCAGTACAGACAGCCCCTCACAACAGACCAGTGGCTTTATACTGGTCCCCAGCAGTACAGACAGCCCCTCACAACAGACCAGTGGCTTTATACTGGTCCCAGCAGTACAGACAGCCCCTCACAACAGACCAGTGGTTTATACTGGTCCCAGCAGTACAGACAGCCCCTCACAACAGACCAGTGGCTTTATACTGGTCCCAGCAGTACAGACAGCCCCTCACAACAGACCAGTGGCTTTATACTGGTCCCAGCAGTACAGACAGCCCCTCACAACAGACCAGTGGCTTTATACTGGTCCCAGCAGTACAGACAGCCCCTCACAACAGACCAGTGGTTTATACTGGTCCCAGCAGTACAGACAGCCCCTCACAACAGACCAGTGGTTTATGCTGGTCCCAGCAGTACAGACAGCCCCTCACAACAGACCAGTGGCTTTATACTGGTCCCAGCAGTACAGACAGCCCCTCACAACAGACCAGTGGCTTTATGCTGGTCCCAGCAGTACAGACAGCCCCTCACAACAGACCAGTGGCTTTATACTGGTCCCAGCAGTACAGACAGCCCCTCACAACAGACCAGTGGCTTTATGCTGGTCCCCAGCAGTACAGACAGCCCCTCACAACAGACCAGTGGCTTTATACTGGTCCCAGCAGTACAGACAGCCCCTCACAACAGACCAGTGGCTTTATACTGGTCCCAGCAGTACAGACAGCCCCTCACAACAGACCAGTGGCTTTATGTTTGTCCCCAGCAGTACAGACAGCCCCTCACAACAGACCAGTGGTTTATACTGGTCCCAGCAGTACAGACAGCCCCTCACAACAGACCAGTGGTTTATACTGGTCCCAGCAGTACAGACAGCCCCTCACAACAGACCAGTGGTTTATACTGGTCCCAGCAGTACAGACAGCCCCTCACAACAGACCAGTGGCTTTATGCTGGTCCCAGCAGTACAGACAGCCCCTCACAACAGACCAGTGGTTTATACTGGTCCCAGCAGTACAGACAGCCCCTCACAACAGACCAGTGGCTTTATACTGGTCCCAGCAGTACAGACAGCCCCTCACAACAGACCAGTGGCTTTATGCTGGCCCCAGCAGTACAGACAGCCCCTCACAACAGACCAGTGGCTTTATACTGGTCCCAGCAGTACAGACAGCCCCTCACAACAGACCAGTGGCGTTATGCTCTGTATATACCCGTTTGATCATAGTTGCGGTTGCTGTACAATATTACTCAGCTGCTCTCAGGTCTGCTGCATGTGAGCTGCAATGTCGGGTTCAGAGTTGTATAGGTTTACTCCCAGATGTGGGCAGTTTGTTTCCGTGGTGATTTTCTTGTAGACGCTCTTCACCGACTGTTTCCGATAGACAGTGTTAACCACACACACACACACACACACACACACACACACACACACACACACACACACACACACACACACACACACACACACACACACACACACACACACACACACACACACACACACACACAGCTGAGGTCTAAGTTGCCATGGGGATGCCTACCAAGTGGTCCAGTGTTTGACAGAATGTTAAGGACCTTCAGGTTTCAATGGCCTACAGATGCATATATACATCTTAAACGAACCAAGTCACTTCATAAAATACTATGTCCTTTAGCTGTAAATGAGCCATAAACCTGCAGTCAACAAATAGATCCAGTGAAGAAACACTACCAGTCCTTCTAGATTACACTTTATTGGAATGCATACTCATAATGTTTAACACATAAGTAACTTCATCAATTTTACATTCATCACAACATCAAGTACTATTCAAATCACTGACATCACTTAGCTGTGAGGACACTTCACATAATATCATTAATAAACCAAACAGGAAATCAAGCTACAGTCAGTAGAGAGGAGACCAGAGGAGAAGAGAGAGACCAGAGGAGAGAGACCAGAGGAGAAGAGAAAAGACCAGAGGAGAGGAGAGCAGAGAAAAGGAGAAGAGACCAGAGGAGAAGAGAGAGACCAGAGGAGAGGAGAGCAGAGAAAAGGAGAAGAGACCAGAGGAGAGGAGAGGAGAGAGACCAGAGGAGAAGAGACATGAGGAGAGGAGAGAAACCAGAGGAGAGGAGAGAAACCAGAGGAGAGGAGAGAAACCAGAGGAGAAGAGAGAGACCAGAGGAGAAGAGAGAGACCAGAGGAGAGGAGAGAAACCAGAGGAGGAGAGGAGAGAAACCAGAGGAGAAGAGAGAGACCAGAGGAGAAGAGAGAGACCAGAGGAGAAGAGAGAGACCAGAGGAGAAGAGAGAGACCAGAGGAGAAGAGAGAGACCAGAGGAGAAGAGAGAGACCAGAGGAGAAGAGAGAGACCAGAGGAGAAGAGAGAGACCAGAGGAGAAGAGAGAGACCAGAGGAGAGGAGAGAGACCAGAGGAGAGGAGAGAAACCAGAGGAGAAGAGAGAGACCAGAGGAGAAGAGAGAGACCAGAGGAGAGGAGAGAAACCAGAGGAGAGGAGAGAAACCAGAGGAGAGGAGAGAAACCAGAGGAGAGGAGAGAGACCAGAGGAGAAGAGAGAGACCAGAGGAGAGGAGAGAGACCAGAGGAGAGGAGAGAGACCAGAGGAGAGGAGAGAGACCAGAGGAGAAGAGAGAAACCAGAGGAGAGGAGAGAGACCAGAGGAGAGGAGAGAAACCAGAGGAGAGGAGAGAGACCAGAGGAGAGGAGAGAGACCAGAGGAGAGGAGAGAGACCAGAGGAGAAGAGAGAAACCAGAGGAGAAGAGAGAAACCAGAGGAGAGGAGAGAGACCAGAGGAGAGGAGAGAGACCAGAGGAGAGGAGAGAGACCAGAGGAGAGGAGAGAGACCAGAGGAGAAGAGAGAAACCAGAGGAGAGGAGAGAGACCAGAGGAGAAGAGAGAGACCAGAGGAGAAGAGAGAGACCAGAGGAGAAGAGAGAGACCAGAGGAGAGGAGAGAAACCAGAGGAGAAGAGAGAGACCAGAGGAGAGGAGAGAAACCAGAGGAGAAGAGAGAAACCAGAGGAGAAGAGAGAGACCAGAGGAGAAGAGAGAGACCAGAGGAGAAGAGAGAGACCAGAGGAGAGGAGAGAGACCAGAGGAGAAGAGAGAGACCAGAGGAGAGAGACCAGAAGAGAAGAGAAAAGACCAGAGGAGAGGAGAGCAGAGAAAAGACCAGAGGAGAAGAAAGAAACCAGAGGAGAGGAGAGAGACCAGAGGAGAAGAGAGAGACCAGAGGAGAAGAGAGAGACCAGAGGAGAAGAGAGAGACCAGAGGAGAAGAGAGAGACCAGAGGAGAAGAGAGAGACCAGAGGAGAAGAGAGAGACCAGAGGAGAAGAGAAAGACCAGAGGAGAAGAGAGAGACCAGAGGAGAAGAGAGAGACCAGAGGAGAAGAGAAAGACCAGAGGAGAAGAGAGAAACCAGAGGAGAAGAGAAAGACCAGAGGAGAAGAGAGAGACCAGAGGAGAAGAGAAAGACCAGAGGAGAAGAGAGCAGAGAAAAGGAGATGAGACCAGAGGAGACAACAGAAGAGTAGAGAACAGAGGAGAAGAGAGCAGAGAAAAGGAGATGAGACCAGAGGAGACAACAGAAGAGTAGAGAACAGAGGAGAAGAGAGCAGAGAAAAGGAGATGAGACCAGAGGAGACAACAGAAGAGTAGAGAACAGAGGAGAAGAGAGCAGAGAAAAGGAGATGAGACCAGAGGAGACAACAGAAGGGTAGAGAACAGAGGAGAACAGAACAGAGGAAAGGAGATGAGACCAGAGGAGACAACAGAAGGGTAGAGAACAGAGGAGAACAGAACAGAGGAAAGGAGATGAGACCAGAGGAGACAACAGAAGGGTAGAGAACAGAGGAGAACAGAACAGAGGAAAGGAGATGAGACCAGAGGAGACAACAGAAGGGTAGAGAACAGAGGAGAACAGAACAGAGGAAAGGAGATGAGACCAGAGGAGACAACAGAAGGGTAGAGAACAGAGGAGAACAGAACAGAGCAAAGGAGATGAGACCAGAGGAGACAACAGAAGGGTAGAGAACAGAGGAGAACAGAACAGAGCAAAGGAGATGAGACCAGAGGAGACAACAGAAGGGTAGAGAACAGAGGAGAACAGAACAGAGGAAAGGAGATGAGACCAGAGGAGACAACAGAAGGGTAGAGAACAGAGGAGAACAGAACAGAGGAAAGGAGATGAGACCAGAGGAGACAACAGAAGGGTAGAGAACAGAGGAGAACAGAACAGAGGAAAGGAGATGAGACCAGAGGAGACAACAGAAGGGTAGAGAACAGAGGAGAAGAGAGCAGAGAAAAGGAGATGAGACCAGAGGAGACAACAGAAGGGTAGAGAACAGAGGAGAACAGAACAGAGGAAAGGAGATGAGACCAGAGGAGACAACAGAAGGGTAGAGAACAGAGGAGAACAGAACAGAGGAAAGGAGATGAGACCAGAGGAGACAACAGAAGGGTAGAGAACAGAGGAGAACAGAACAGAGGAAAATAAAACAGGAGAGTGGACAGGTAATTAGAGCCACACCTTTTAACTCATCATGACATAAACTGGACTGTTAATTTCATTGGACGACACGCACTCAGCCAGCCAGTAACACACTCAGACAGCCAGTAACACACGCAGACAGCCAGTAACACACGCAGCCAGCCAGTAACACACTCAGACAGCCAGTAACACACTCCGACAGCCAGTAACACACGCAGCCAGCCAGTAACACACTCAGCCAGCCAGTAACACACTCAGCCAGCCAGTAACACACTCAGCCAGCCAGTAACACACTCAGCCAGCCAGTAACACACTCAGCCAGCCAGTAACACACATACAGTACAGCCCACTACATGTCTGTATGACCCAGACACCCAGTAGGTTTCATGCAGGGGTCAGGGGTTAGAGCTTCTGGCGGCCATGGCCTGTTGTCAGGGGTTAGAGTTCAGGTCCTAACGGCCACAGCCTGTTGCTGCTGCTGGTCAGATGACTGGAGCTGCTTTCCCAGGTACTCCCTGCAGAGGAGAGGAGAATGTCTAATCACACATAATGTATCTTCCATAATCATTACTATAGTATGGACCAGGTAGTCCCTGCAGAGGAGAGGAGAATGTCTAATCACACATAATGTATCTTCCATAATCATTACTATAGTATGGACCAGGTAGTCCCTGTAGAGGAGAATGTATAATCACACATAATGTATCTTCCATAATCATTACTATAGTATGGACCAGGTAGTCCCTGTAGAGGAGAATGTATAATCACACAATGTATCTTCCATAATCATTACTATAGTATGGACCAGGTAGTCCCTGTAATCACACATAATGTATCTTCCATAATCATTACTATAGTATGGACCAGGTAGTCCCTGTAGAGGAGAATGTTTAATCACACATAATATATCTGACCAAGTGCTGCAGACAGACAGACAGACAGACAGACCAAGGAAGAACTCCTCCGACTGCTGGTTTTAGTTATTTCTGTTTAAATCGGAAACTAATTTAGACCTGGGAAACCAGGTGTTCAATCAGTGAATGGATGGATAAAGTGGCAGCTTCCTCTTCCTGCCCTCTTCTTTTCCATAGCATTTCCTCCATCATCCTCCTCTCCTTCTCCCCCCTTTCCTCCTCTGCCTCCCTCTCCCCTCCCCTGTCTCCCCCTCTTCCCCCTCCTCCCTCTCCTCCCCTCCCCTGCAGTATTGGTGTAGAAGACCACGTTTCCTATGAGCCAGACAGAAGTCTGTACAGAGTGAGTCAATAGCCATTCAGTCAATCAGACAAAGCAGCAGCCTAGAGATGCTGATGCTTCTCCTTCAGACCACTAACAGACAGAGGAGGAAGAGAATATTAAACCTGAAGACATAACCCTGATACAGAGGATGTCTATACTTGAGTTCTGAAACATTCCTAAAGACATTCATAATTCTCTACTACGAACATCTCTGTTTCAGCAGCAGAGCCATATCATCCCACTACCACACTGAAGCCTCATATCAACTAATACACCCTAATAAAACCAGCAGCAGAGCCATATCCATCCACTACCACACTGAAGCCTCATATCAACTAATACACCCTAATAAAACCAGCAGCAGAGCCATATCAACCCACTACCACACTGAAGCCTCATATCAATTAATACACTCTAATAAAACCAGCAGCAGAGCCATATCAACCCACTACCACACTGAAGCCTCATATCAACTAACACACCCTAATAAAACCAGCAGCAGAGCCATATCAACCCACTACCACACTGAAGCCTCATATCAACTAACACACCCTAATAAAACCAGCAGCAGAGCCATACCAACCCACTACCACACTGAAGCCTCATATCAATTAATACACCCTAATAAAACCAGCAGCAGAGCCATATCAACCCACTACCACACTGAAGCCTCATATCAACTAATACACCCTAATAAAACCAGCAGCAGAGCCATATCAACCCACTACCACACTGAAGCCTCATATCAACTAATACACCCTAATAAAACCAGCAGCAGAGCCATATCAATCCACTACCACACTGAAGCCTCATATCTGTCTAACACACCCTAATAAAACCAGCAGCAGAGCCATATCAACCCACTACCACACTGAAGCCTCATATCAACTAACACACCCTAATAAAACCAGCAGCAGAGCCATACCAACCCACTACCACACTGAAGCCTCATATCAATTAATACGCCCTAATAAAACCAGCAGCAGAGCCATACCAATCAACTAACACACCCTAATAAAACCAGCAGCAGAGCCATATCAACCCACTACCACACTGAAGCCTCATATCAACTAACACACCCTAATAAAACCAGCAGCAGAGCCATATCAACCCACTACCACACTGAAGCCTCATATCAACTAATACACCCTAATAAAACCAGCAGCAGAGCCATATCAACCCACTACCACACTGAAGCCTCATATCAACTAATACACCCTAATAAAACCAGCAGCAGAGCCATATCAACCCACTACCACACTGAAGCCTCATATCAATTAATACACCCTAATAAAACCAGCAGCAGAGCCATACCAACCCACTACCACACTGAAGCCTCATATCAACTAATACGCCCTAATAAAACCAGCAGCAGAGCCATACCAACCCACTACCACACTGAAGCCTTACATCAACTAATACACCCTAATAAAACCAGCAGCAGAGCCATATCAACCCACTACCACACTGAAGCCTCATATCAACTAATACACCCTAATAAAACCAGCAGCAGAGCCATATCAACCCACTACCACACTGAAGCCTCATATCAATTAATACACCCTAATAAAACCAGCAGCAGAGCCATATCAACCCACTACCACACTGAAGCCTCATATCAATTAATACACCCTAATAAAACCAGCAGCAGAGCCATATCAACCCACTACCACACTGAAGCCTCATATCAACTAATACACCCTAATAAAACCAGCAGCAGAGCCATATCAACCCACTACCACACTGAAGCCTCATATCAACTAATACACCCTAATAAAACCAGCAGCAGAGCCATATCAACCCACTACCACACTGAAGCCTCATATCAACTAATACACCCTAATAAAACCAGCAGCAGAGCCATATCAACCCACTACCACACTGAAGCCTCATATCAATTAATACACCCTAATAAAACCAGCAGCAGAGCCATATCAACCCACTACCACACTGAAGCCTCATATCAACTAATACACCCTAATAAAACCAGCAGCAGAGCCATACCAACCCACTACCACACTGAAGCCTCATATCAATTAATACACCCTAATAAAACCAGCAGCAGAGCCATATCAACCCACTACCACACTGAAGCCTTACATCAATTAACACACCCTAATAAAACCAGCAGCAGAGCCATATCAACCCACTACCACACTGAAGCCTCATATCAACTAACACACCCTAATAAAACCAGCAGCAGAGCCATATCAACCCACTACCACACTGAAGCCTCATATCAACTAATACACCCTAATAAAACCAGCAGCAGAGCCATATCAACCCACTACCACACTGAAGCCTCATATCAACTAACACACCCTAATAAAACCAGCAGCAGAGCCATATCAACCCACTACCACACTGAAGCCTCATATCAACTAACACACCCTAATAAAACCAGCAGCAGAGCCATATCAACCCACTACCACACTGAAGCCTCATATCAACTAACACACCCTAATAAAACCAGCAGCAGAGCCATATCAACCCACTACCACACTGAAGCCTCATATCAACTAACACACCCTAATAAAACCAGCAGCAGAGCCATATCAACCCACTACCACACTGAAGCCTCATATCAACTAACACACCCTAATAAAACCAGCAGCAGAGCCATATCAACCCACTACCACACTGAAGCCTCATATCAACTAATACACCCTAATAAAACCAGCAGCAGAGCCATATCAACCCACTACCACACTGAAGCCTCATATCAACTAATACACCCTAATAAAACCAGCAGCAGAGCCATACCACTACCAAACACACTGAAACCTCATATCAATTAATACACCCTAACAGCATCACTAAGACTAGTGTTGACATACACTCCCCTACGTATTTATTTGGACAGTGTAGATAACACTTTTAATTTGGTTCTATACTCCAGCATTTTGGATTTGAGATCAAATGTTTCACATGAGGCGAAATTCCAGAATGTCACCTTTGTTAAAGGGTATTTTTTATAAATATCTGTTCTACCATTTAGAAATGAAAGCACTTTGTATCTAGTCCCTCCAAATGTTTTTACTGAGACTACGTGTTCAAATAATGTCTATACATACCATTCACATAGATATATATTTATAGTCTGGACGTGGATAAGGAAGCTAAATTCCTGCAATTCTATCCATCGTACCATGGGGTTTGTACTGTGTATTTAAATTAAATACTGGATTCTCAACATAGCTCATTCTAATATTTATACTACTGTAAAATGTTTTTAGTTACAGTGCAGACAGTATTCACAACCCTAGACTTTTTCCACATTTGGTTGTGTTACAAGGTGGGATTAAATGGATTTGTCATTTTTTTGTCAACGATCTACACAAAATACTCTGTCAAACTGGAAGAAAAATTCTGACATTTGTTAAATATATATATATATATATATATATATATATATATATATATATATATATATATATATATATAAATATATATAAAATAAATAAATAATAATATTGTGATTAGATAAGTAGTCAACCCCCTGAGTGAATATGATCCTCAACACAGGGGCCCCTCAGGGGTGCGTGCTCAGTTCCCTCCTGTACTCCCTGTTCACTCATGACTGCACGGCCAGGCACGACACCAACACCAACATTAAGTTTGCCAATGGCACAACAGTGGTAGGCCTGATATCCCACAATGACGAGACAACCTATAGGGAGGAGGTCAGAGACCTGGCCGTGTGGTGCCAGGACACCGACCTCTCCCTCAACGTGATCAAGACAAAGGAGATGATTGTGGACTACAGGAAAAAGAGGAATGAGCATGCCCCCATTCTCATCGACGGGGCTGAAGTGGATCAGGTTGAGAGCTTCCTTGGTGTCCACATCACCAACAAACTAACATGGTCCAAGCACACCAAGACAGTCGTGAAGAGGGCACGACAAAACCTATTCCCCTTCAGGAAACTAAAAAGATTTGGCATGGGTCCTCAGATCCTCAAAGGGTTCTACAGCTGCACCATCGAGAGCATCCAGACTGGTTATAACACTGCCAGGAATGGCAACTTCTTGGTCTCCGACCGCAAGGCACTACAGAGGGTAGTGGGAACGGCCCAGTACATCACTGGGGCCAAGCTTCCTGCCATCCAGGACCTCTATACCAGGCGATGTCAGAGGAAGGCCCTAAACATTTTCAAAGACTCATTTTCAAAGCCACCCTAGTCATAGACTGTTCTCTCTGCTACCGCAGGCGGTACCGGAGGGCCAAGTCTAGGTCCAAGAGGCTTCTAAACAGCTCCTACCCCCATAAGACTCCTGAACAGCTAATCAAATGGCTACCCAGAGTATTTGCATTGCACCCCCCCATTTACGCCGCTGCTACTCTCTGTTGTCATCATCTATGCATAGTCACTTTCATAACTCTACCTACATGTACATATTACCTCAACTAACCGGTGCTCCCGCACATTGAGTCTTTACCGGTACCCCCCTGTATATAGTCACGCTATTGTTATTTTACTGCTGCTCTATAACCTCTTGGCAATAGGGGGTGCTATTTGCACTATGTAATAATTTCGTTCCCAAATTAAACTGCCTCGTACTCAATTCTTGCTCGTACAATATGCATATTATTATTACTATTGGATAGAAAACACTCTCTAGTTTCTAAAACCGTTTGAATTATTTCTCTGAGTGAAACAGAACTCATTCTGCAGCACATTTCCTGTCAGGGAGTGAGATTTCAGAAATCGAGGTCCCTGTTCTGAGGCCAGTTTATAAGTCCCCATGTAAGCCATCGGGCTACATGCACTGCATACGTCTTCCTCTAGATGTCAGTAAGCGGGGAGAATTTGAATGGAGTGGATTGCGCAATCTGGGGCCCTATATAAGACCGTGGAACGGAAGTACCGTCCTTTTCAACGGTGCGCCTGGCGCAAGAAGACATCACAATGGCGTCCTGCAAACGCTTTCGTTTTAGTAGTTCTATATCTCCGGTCATGTTTTTATTCGTTATAGGTGTTAAAGACATCATAAGGTAGTTAATTTAAACCGACTTATAGCAGTTTATAGCAGTTTATTGCGATTTTCCTGGATTTCTTTGTGATGCGCTTTCACGAGTTGGACACCTCTCCAGTGGGTGGCTAACGTTAGCGGCTATTTCGACAGGACAAGAGGACATCTTTCAACCCAAAGACGATTGTTCTGGAGAAAGGACACCTTGCCCAAGATTCTGATGGAAGCTCAGCTAATAGTAAGCAGTCTTTATGCTGTTAATTCGTACTTATGTTGACAAATGTCAAATAATAATTCCGCCATGAATTATGGTGCGGGCTCGCTTTAGCGCACGCTGTCTTGCGCAGTAACGTTAATTTTAAAAATCTAACACAGCGATTGCATTAAGAACTAATTTATCTTTCATTTGCTGTCCAACTTGTATTTTTTTGTCAAGTTTATGAATAGTTTTCGATTAGAATAGGTGCCTCTCCAAGATGGCGCCGGACAGATTGCTTGACGTTTTGGCCACTAATCACATTGTATAACCACGATTTGTGCCGCTAAATATGCACATTTTCGAACAAACTCTATATGCATTGTGTAATATGATGTTATAGGACTGTCATCTGAAGAATTCTGAGAAGGTTAGTGAAAAAATTAATATCTTTTGGTGGTTTATACGTTATCGCTATGTTTGGCTTGAATCAATGCTGTTGTGATGTTTGCTATTGTGGTAAGCTAATATAATGCTATATTGTGTTTTCGCTGTAAAACACTTAGAAAATCTGAAATATTGTCTGGATTCACAAGATCTGTGTCTTTCAATTGCTGTACGCTGTGTATTTTTAAGAAATGTTTTATGATGAGTAATTAGGTAATACACGTTGCTCTCTGTAGTTATTCTAGTCGCTTTGGTGAGAGTTGTGATGGTGGCTGCAATGGTAAACTATGATTTATACCTGAAATATGCACATTTTTCTAACAAAACATATGCTATACAATAAATATGTTATCAGACTGTCATCTGATGAAGTTGTTTCTTGGTTAGTGGCTATTTATATCTTTATTTGGTCGAATTTGTGATAGCTACTGATGGGAGTAAAAAACTGGTGGAGTAAAAAAAGTGGTGTCTTTTGCTAACGTGGTTAGCTAATAGATTTACATATTGTGTCTTCCCTGTAAAACATTTTAAAAATCAGAAATGATGGCTGGATTCACAAGATGTGTATCTTTCATCTGGTGTCTTGGACTTGTGATTTAATGATATTTAGATGCTAGTATTTACTTGTGACGCTATGCTAGGCTATGCTAGTCAGCTTTTTTACTGATGGGGGTGCTCCCGGATCCGGGTTTGGGAGGAATTAGAGGTTAATTACTTGTTACTTTTATTTCTTATTCTTATCCGTATTTCTTTCAACTACATTGTTGGTTAGGGGCTCGTAAGTAAGCATTACACTGTAAGGTCTACACCTGTCTTCGGCGCACGCAACTAATACAATTT
>NW_024057799.1:0-7500 GCF_016432855.1 Salvelinus namaycush | reverse complement strand
CCATGAGTTTAAACTAGTACCTAGCAGTAGTACGTACCAGTTGTGGACCATGAGTTTAAACTAGCACCTAGCAGTAGTACGTACCAGTTGTGGACCATGAGTTTAAACTAGTACCTAGCAGTAGTACGTACCAGTTGTGGACCATGAGTTTAAACTAGTACCTAGCAGTAGTACGTACCAGTTGTGGACCATGAGTTTAAACTAGTACCTAGCAGTAGTGGACCATGAGTTTAAACTAGTACCTAGCAGTAGTACGTACCAGTTGTGGACCATGAGTTTAAACTAGCACCTAGCAGTAGTACGTACCAGTTGTGGACCATGAGTTTAAACTAGTACCTAGCAGTAGTACGTACCAGTTGTGGACCATGAGTTTAAACTAGCACCTAGCAGTAGTACGTACCAGTTGTGGACCATGAGTTTAAACTAGCACCTAGCAGTAGTACGTACCAGTTGTGGAGCATGAGTTTAAACTAGTACCTAGCAGTAGTACGTACCAGTTGTGGACCATGAGTTTAAACTAGTACCTAGCAGTAGTGGACCATGAGTTTAAACTAGTACCTAGCAGTAGTAGTACGTACCAGTTGTGGAGCATGAGTTTAAACTAGTACCTAGCAGTAGTGGACCATGAGTTTAAACTAGTACCTAGCAGTAGTACGTACCAGTTGTGGACCATGAGTTTAAACTAGTACCTAGCAGTAGTACGTACCAGTTGTGGACCATGAGTTTAAACTAGTACCTAGCAGTGGTAGGTACCAGTTGTGGACCATGAGTTTAAACTAGTACCTAGCAGTAGTACGTACCAGTTGTGGACCATGAGTTTAAACTAGTACCTAGCAGTAGTACGTACCAGTTGTGGACCATGAGTTTAAACTAGTACCTAGCAGTAGTACGTACCAGTTGTGGACCATGAGTTTAAACTAGTACCTAGCAGTAGTACATACCAGTTGTGGACCATGAGTTTAAACTAGTACCTAGCAGTAGTACGTACCAGTTGTGGACCATGAGTTTAAACTAGTACCTAGCAGTAGTACGTACCAGTTGTGGACCATGAGTTTAAACTAGTACCTAGCAGTAGTACGTACCAGTTGTGGACCATGAGTTTAAACTAGTACCTAGCAGTAGTACGTACCAGTTGTGGACCATGAGTTTAAACTAGTACCTAGCAGTAGTACGTACCAGTTGTGGACCATGAGTTTAAACTAGTACCTAGCAGTAGTACGTACCAGTTGTGGAGCATGAGTTTAAACTAGTACCTAGCAGTAGTACGTACCAGTTGTGGACCATGAGTTTAAACTAGTACCTAGCAGTAGTACGTACCAGTTGTGGACCATGAGTTTAAACTAGTACCTAGCAGTAGTACGTACCAGTTGTGGACCATGAGTTTAAACTAGTACCTAGCAGTAGTAGTACGTACCAGTTGTGGACCATGAGTTTAAACTAGTACCTAGCAGTAGTACGTACCAGTTGTGGACCATGAGTTTAAACTAGTACCTAGCAGTAGTACGTACCAGTTGTGGACCATGAGTTTAAACTAGTACCTAGCAGTAGTACGTACCAGTTGTGGACCATGAGTTTAAACTAGTACCTAGCAGTAGTACTTACCAGTTGTGGAGCATGAGTTTAAACTAGTACCTAGCAGTAGTACGTACCAGTTGTGGAGCATGAGTTTAAACTAGTACCTAGCAGTAGTGGACCATGAGTTTAAACTAGTACCTAGCAGTAGTGGACCATGAGTTTAAACTAGTACCTAGCAGTAGTAGTACGTACCAGTTGTGGACCATGAGTTTAAACTAGTACCTAGCAGTAGTACGTACCAGTTGTGGACCATGAGTTTAAACTAGTACCTAGCAGTAGTACGTACCAGTTGTGGACCATGAGTTTAAACTAGTACCTAGCAGTAGTACGTACCAGTTGTGGACCATGAGTTTAAACTAGTACCTAGCAGTAGTACGTACCAGTTGTGGAGCATGAGTTTAAACTAGTACCTAGCAGTAGTACGTACCAGTTGTGGACCATGAGTTTAAACTAGTACCTAGCAGTAGTACATACCAGTTGTGGACCATGAGTTTAAACTAGTACCTAGCAGTAGTACGTACCAGTTGTGGACCATGAGTTTAAACTAGTACCTAGCAGTAGTACGTACCAGTTGTGGACCATGAGTTTAAACTAGTACCTAGCAGTAGTACGTACCAGTTGTGGAGCATGAGTTTAAACTAGTACCTAGCAGTAATACGTACCAGTTGTGGACCATGAGTTTAAACTAGTACCTAGCAGTAGTACGTACCAGTTGTGGACCATGAGTTTAAACTAGTACCTAGCAGTAGTACGTACCAGTTGTGGACCATGAGTTTAAACTAGTACCTAGCAGTAGTGGACCATGAGTTTAAACTAGTACCTAGCAGTAGTAGTACGTACCAGTTGTGGACCATGAGTTTAAAC
Organism: Salvelinus namaycush; assembly: GCF_016432855.1. Taxonomy (NCBI): domain Eukaryota; kingdom Metazoa; phylum Chordata; class Actinopteri; order Salmoniformes; family Salmonidae; genus Salvelinus; species Salvelinus namaycush. Next base: position 5,061 of record NW_024057799.1, on the reverse strand, counting down.
TAGCACCTAGCAGTAGTAGTACGTACCAGTTGTGGACCATGAGTTTAAACTAGCACCTAGCAGTAGTACGTACCAGTTGTGGACCATGAGTTTAAACTAGTACCTAGCAGTAGTACGTACCAGTTGTGGACCATGAGTTTAAACTAGTACCTAGCAGTAGTACGTACCAGTTGTGGACCATGAGTTTAAACTAGTACCTAGCAGTAGTACGTACCAGTTGTGGACCATGAGTTTAAACTAGTACCTAGCAGTAGTACGTACCAGTTGTGGACCATGAGTTTAAACTAGTACCTAGCAGTAGTAGTACGTACCAGTTGTGGACCATGAGTTTAAACTAGTACCTAGCAGTAGTACGTACCAGTTGTGGAGCATGAGTTTAAACTAGTACCTAGCAGTAGTGGACCATGAGTTTAAACTAGTACCTAGCAATAGTACGTACCAGTTGTGGACCATGAGTTTAAACTAGTACCTAGCAGTAGTACATACCAGTTGTGGACCATGAGTTTAAACTAGTACCTAGCAGTAGTACGTACCAGTTGTGGACCATGAGTTTAAACTAGTACCTAGCAGTAGTACATACCAGTTGTGGACCATGAGTTTAAACTAGTACCTAGCAGTAGTAGTACATACCAGTTGTGGACCATGAGTTTAAACTAGTACCTAGCAGTAGTACATACCAGTTGTGGACCATGAGTTTAAACTAGTACCTAGCAGTAGTACGTACCAGTTGTGGACCATGAGTTTAAACTAGTACCTAGCAGTAGTACGTACCAGTTGTGGACCATGAGTTTAAACTAGTACCTAGCAGTAGTACGTACCAGTTGTGGACCATGAGTTTAAACTAGTACCTAGCAGTAGTACGTACCAGTTGTGGACCATGAGTTTAAACTAGTACCTAGCAGTAGTACGTACCAGTTGTGGACCATGAGTTTAAACTAGCACCTAGCAGTAGTACGTACCAGTGGTGGACCATGAGTTTAAACTAGTACCTAGCAGTAGTACGTACCAGTTGTGGACCATGAGTTTAAACTAGTACCTAGCAGTAGTGGACCATGAGTTTAAACTAGTACCTAGCAGTAGTACGTACCAGTTGTGGACCATGAGTTTAAACTAGTACCTAGCAGTGGTACGTACCAGTTGTGGACCATGAGTTTAAACTAGTACCTAGCAGTAGTACGTACCAGTTGTGGACCATGAGTTTAAACTAGTACCTAGCAGTGGTAGGTACCAGTTGTGGACCATGAGTTTAAACTAGTACCTAGCAGTAGTACGTACCAGTTGTGGACCATGAGTTTAAACTAGTACCTAGCAGTAGTACGTACCAGTTGTGGACCATGAGTTTAAACTAGTACCTAGCAGTAGTACGTACCAGTTGTGGACCATGAGTTTAAACTAGTACCTAGCAGTAGTACGTACCAGTTGTGGACCATGAGTTTAAACTAGTACCTAGCAGTAGTACGTACCAGTTGTGGACCATGAGTTTAAACTAGCACCTAGCAGTAGTACGTACCAGTTGTGGACCATGAGTTTAAACTAGTACCTAGCAGTAGTGGACCATGAGTTTAAACTAGTACCTAGCAGCAGTACGTACCAGTTGTGGACCATGAGTTTAAACTAGTACCTAGCAGTAGTACGTACCAGTTGTGGACCATGAGTTTAAACTAGTACCTAGCAGTAGTACGTACCAGTTGTGGACCATGAGTTTAAACTAGTACCTAGCAGCAGTACGTACCAGTTGTGGACCATGAGTTTAAACTAGTACCTAGCAGTAGTACGTACCAGTTGTGGACCATGAGTTTAAACTAGTACCTAGCAGTGGTACGTACCAGTTGTGGACCATGAGTTTAAACTAGTACCTAGCAGTAGTACGTACCAGTTGTGGACCGTGAGTTTAAACTAGTACCTAGCAGTAGTACGTACCAGTTGTGGACCATGAGTTTAAACTAGTACCTAGCAGTAGTACGTACCAGTTGTGGACCATGAGTTTAAACTAGTACCTAGCAGTAGTACGTACCAGTTGTGGACCATGAGTTTAAACTAGTACCTAGCAGTGGTACGTACCAGTTGTGGACCATGAGTTTAAACTAGTACCTAGCAGTAGTACGTACCAGTTGTGGACCATGAGTTTAAACTAGTACCTAGCAGTAGTACGTACCAGTTGTGGACCATGAGTTTAAACTAGTACCTAGCAGTAGTACGTACCAGTTGTGGACCATGAGTTTAAATTAGTACCTAGCAGTAGTACGTACCAGTTGTGGACCATGAGTTTAAACTAGTACCTAGCAGTAGTACGTACCAGTTGTGGACCATGAGTTTAAACTAGTACCTAGCAGTAGTACGTACCAGTTGTGGACCATGAGTTTAAACTAGCACCTAGCAGTAGTACGTACCAGTTGTGGACCATGAGTTTAAACTAGTACCTAGCAGTAGTACGTACCAGTTGTGGACCATGAGTTTAAACTAGTACCTAGCAGCAGTACGTACCAGTTGTGGACCATGAGTTTCTGCACGGCCAGCAGGGCGTTGTAACGGACCAGCTGATCTTCATGGTGCATGTGGTTCATCACCAGCTGTTTACCTCCAAGCTGCTCTATCACCCTGACACAGAGATAAACCCTGGTTAGACCCACACAGAGATAAACCCTGGTTAGACCCACACTGAGATAAACCCTGGTTAGACCCACACTGAGATAAACCCTGGTTAGACACACACTGAGATAAACCCTGGTTAGACACACACAGAGATAAACCCTGGTTAGACCCACACTGAGATAAACCCTGGTTAGACCCACACTGAGATAAACCCTGGTTAGACCCACACTGAGATAAACCCTGGTTAGACCCACACTGAGATAAACCCTGGTTAGACCCACACTGAGATAAACCCTGGTTAGACCCACACTGAGATAAACCCTGGTTAGACCCACACAGAGATAAACCCTGGTTAGACCCACACTGAGATAAACCCTGGTTAGACCCACACTGAGATAAACCCTGGTTAGACCCACACTGAGATAAACCCTGGTTAGACCCACACTGAGATAAACCCTGGTTAGACCCACACTGAGATAAACCCTGGTTAGACACACACTGAGATAAACCCTGGTTAGACACACACTGAGATAAACCCTGGTTAGACACACACAGAGATAAACCCTGGTTAGACCCACACTGAGATAAACCCTGGTTAGACCCACACAGAGATAAACCCTGGTTAGACCCACACTGAGATAAACCCTGGTTAGACCCACACTGAGATAAACCCTGGTTAGACCCACACTGAGATAAACCCTGGTTAGACCCACACAGAGATAAACCCTGGTTAGACCCACACTGAGATAAACCCTGGTTAGACCCACACTGAGATAAACCCTGGTTAGACCCACACTGAGATAAACCCTGGTTAGACCCACACTGAGATAAACCCTGGTTAGACCCACACAGAGATAAACCCTGGTTAGACCCACACTGAGATAAACCCTGGTTAGACCCACAGACAGACAGTATAGGCAGAGGTAACCATTTAACACCTTAGGAAGTGAGAACCTTTCTGCTGAAGAACAGAACAGACACAAACAGTTGATCCATTCATATTAATCGGTGGGAGGGAGATGGAGAGCTGTGTTAGGGTGGTCTAATGCAGTGCATTCGTATTCAGACCCCTTGACTTTATCCACATTTTGTTACGTTACAGCCTCATTCTTTTCAAATGTATTACAAAGAAAATACTGAAATATCACATTGACATAAGTATTCAGACCCTTTACTCAGTACTTTGTTGAAGCACCTTTGGCAGTGATTACAGTCTCAAGTCTCCCAGTCCCTGCCGCTTAAAAACATCCCCACAGCATGATGCTGCCACCACCATGCTTCACCGTAGGGATGGTGCCATGTTTCCTCCAGACGTGATGCTTGGCGTTCAGGCCAAAGAGTTCAATCTTGAATTCATCAGACCTGAGAATCTTGTTTCTCATGGTCTGAGTCCTTTAGGTGCCTTTTGGCAAACTCCAAGCGGGCTGTCATGTACCTTTTACTGATGAGTGGCTTCCGTCTGGCCACTCCACAATAGAGGCCTGATTAGTGGAGTGCTTCTCCCCCGATTGCTCAGTTTGGCCGGGCGGCCAGCTCTAGGAAGAGTCTTGGTGGTTCCAAACTTCTTCCATCTAAGAATGATGGAGGCCACTGTGTTCTCGGGGACATTTTTTGGTACCCTTCCCCAGATCGGTGCCTTCACACAATCCTGTCTCGGAGCTCAATGGACAATTCCTTCCAACTTATGGCTTGGTTTTTGCTCTGGGTATTGTATAGATTGAAGAGGAAAACATTACAATTAATCAATTTTAGAAAAAGGCTGTAACGTAATTGTTTGTTGTTGAAAAGGTCAAGGAGGGTGAATACTTTCTGAATGCACTGTACATAGGGCAGGATGGAGGGAGGTAGAGAGGTAGTGGAGGGAGGAGTCCAGGGAGGTAGTGGAGGGAGGAGGTATAGGAGGACAGGGAGGTAGTGGAGGGAGGAGGTATAGGAGGACAGGGAGGTAGTGGAGGGAGGAGGACAGGGAGGTAGTGGAGGGAGGAGGTGGAGGAGGACAGGGAGGTAGTGGAGGGAGGAGGTGGAGGAAGACAGGGAGGGAGGAGGTGTAGGAGGGAGGAGGACAGGGAGGTAGTGGAGGGAGGAGGTGGAGGAGGAAAGGGAGGTAGTGGAGGGAGGAGGACAGGGAGGTAGTGGAGGGAGGAGGTGGAGGAGGACAGGGAGGTAGTGGAGAGAGGAGGTGGAGGAGGACAGGGAGGTAGTGGAGGGAGGAGGACAGGGAGGTAGTGGAGGAGGACAGGGAGGTAGTGGAGGGAGGAGGTGGAGGAGGACAGGGAGGTAGTGGAGGGAGGTGGACAGGGACGTAGTGGAGGAAGGAGGACAGGGAGGTAGTGGAGGAAGGAGGACAGGGAGGTAGTGGAGGAAGGAGGACAGGGAGGTAGTAGAGGGAGGAGGTGGAGGAGGACAGGGAGGTAGTGGAGGGATGAGGACAGGGAAGTAGTGGAGGGAGGAGGTGGAGGAGGACAGGGA